>NC_142933.1:117034675-117234675 GCF_046866305.1 Octopus bimaculoides | reverse complement strand
TATATATATATATATATATATATATATATATACATATATATATACATATATATATACATATATATATATACATACACATACATATATATGTATATATATACATTTATAATGTACATATATATATGCATTTATCTATAATGTATATATATATATATATACACACATAATGTATATATATATATATGTACATATCATCATCATCGTTTAACGTCCGCTTTCCATGCTAGCATGGGTTGGACGATTTGACTGAGGACTGGTGAAACCGGATGGCAACACCAGGCTCCAGTTTGATTTGGCAGAGTTTCTACAGCTGGATGCCCTTCCTAACGCCAACCACTCAGAGAGTGTAGTGGGTGCTTTTACGTGTCACCCGCACGAAAACGGCCACACTCGAAATGGTGTCTTTTATGTGCCACCCGCACAAGCCAGTCCAGGGGCGCTGGCAACGATCTCGCTCGAAAATCCTACAGGAGCCAGTCAGGCGGGTACTGGCAAAGGCCACGCTCAAAATGGTGCATCTCATGTGCCACCCGCACAAGAACCAGTCCAGGGGCACTGGCAACGATCTTACTTGCCTTGCCGGGTCTTCTCACGCACAGCACATTTCCAAAGGTCTCGGTCAGTAGTCATCGCCTCGGTGAGGCCCAATGTACGAAGGTCTTACCTCACCACCTCAGCCCAGGTCTTCCTGGGCCTACCTCTTCCACGGGTTCCCTCAACTGTTAGGGTGTGGCACTTTTTCACGCAGCTATCCTCCTCCATTCTCACCACATGTCCATACCAGCGCAATCGTCTCTCCTGCACGCCACAACTGATGCTTCTAATGTTCAGCTTTTCTCTCAAGATACTTACACTCTGACGGGTATTCACATTGACATTACACATCCAACGGAGCATACTGGCTTCATTCCTTGCGAGCTTACGTATGTCCTCAGCAGTTACAGCCCATGTTTCACTGCCATGTAGCATGGTTGTTCGTACGCATGCGTCATACAGTCTGCCTTTTACTCTGAGTGAGAGTCCCTTTGTCGCCAGCAGGGGTAAGAACTCTCTAAACTTTGCCCAGGCTATTTTTATTCTAGCAGCTACACTTTCAGCGCACCCACCCCCACTACTAACTTGGTCGCCCAGATAGCGGAAGCTATCGACTACCTCTAGTTTTTCACCCTGGAATGAGATAGGATATAGATATGTATGTATATGCACATATATGTATATAGATATGCATGTATACGTATATAGATATATACAAATAACGTTGATGATATATATGCATATACATATGTATACAGTTATGCATATATGTATATTTATATAGATTTGCATATATATAATAATGATGATGTATATACATATATAGATATGCATATATATATATACGTATACATATGTATACGCAGATATGCATATAATTATACATATATATGCATATAAGTAAGTATACAATTATATATATGCAGATATCTTTGTACATATACATATATGCAGATATATATGTATACATATATATACATTTGCACATATACGCGCATACATGTACATATGCAGATATATTCGGATCCATACACATATGCAGATATATACCTATACATATATATATACGTGCAGATATCCATGTATACATATAGGCATATTCACACATCCATGTATACATAAATATGTACACATATATCCATGTACATGCATATATATATATATATATATATATATATATATATATATATATATATATATATATATATACAAACACACACACACTTCACTGCACAGGCACTCTCATAGTGGTTCATGTTTGACGTATGTATTCGTGTGTATCGGATCGCTAATATGTTTATTTTGAAATTATGAAGAGAATATAAGGAAGACATACATGGAAATATGACCATATATCTAAATATGTAGATAGATAGATAGTCTGCCATTTTTATCGAAATCTGTTTGATTTCCTTCACCATCATTTCAAAACACCAATAGCAGCAACAACAGATTCTAGTCGTTCACGGTTTTCTCATTCTGTAGTAGAGTGCTTTAGACAAATTCCAACAGATTTCAAATGGAAAGAAAAAGATACACCGTCATATTTAATTGTCTAAAATATTAAAATTTCCGAATATTCAACCGATGTTGATCTTAAAAATCGTTGAATATCGTAACATTGGAAAGGCAAATCTAATATTCAGAGGAAACTATTTCCCAATAATTGTAAGGAGGGAAAAGCAAGGAGTAGGGGAGAAGGGGGAAAAAAAACTGAAAACCTTGCTGCATTGAATCTTTTACTTTTTGTGCGGATGTCGATTGCAAGTATTTTGGAGTAGAGAGATGATCCCTGATAGATTTGTTAGAAGAGATTAACAGCTAATAGTTTCAAATGGGCTGTGATATTTATCAGCACTGTCGTTTACATTATTTTCTTCGTTTATTGCTGTTGCAAATGTTGTTATTTTTATGAGTAATCATCCATTAAAAATACAAACTACAACAATAAAAATAAAATGAAATCATGGTTTGCAAGTGCTCGCTTTCCCCACTCCGTAAAGCTAGCTCGCATTTTCTTCCTCCTCCTCCTCCCTCTCGTTATCGTAGGCCTCCTCCTCCTCCTCTTTCACATCCTTACCTCCCCCCTCTACCTTAGTTCCCGCCACCGCCAACCTTTTCAATGAATTCCAAGCAACACAGTAGTAAGACAGTTTGTTTACAGTCAGTCGTGGTCAGCCGTAGAAGGAATGAAGATGGGGGAGGGAAGAGAGGGTTGAATGGAAAGAGGTTGATGATGACGATGTTGTTGATAATGATAATGACGATGTAGAAGGAACTGTTAAAACGAGAGCACATAATTAAATTGCAATATTTTTCCTATTCTCAACGAAGCAACACAAAAACACACACACAACACAAACACACAGATCTATAGGCAGAATCGTTAACCCCATCACTCTCCTCAGAAAGTATGGGTTGAACAGGTGTCTGAATATTAACGGAATGAATAACGACTAGGTAGTGTGGCGAGCAGAATATATGAAGAGGTTCGTCGCCCGTCCTTCGTCAGCAATCCTCCGACAGGAAAACACTGGCTTCATGACAACATACAACAAACCATATTCATTAACATGACTCACGCCAAACTAGCATCAGAATCCGAAATAAATAGAAATATCTTAAATACCCCAAGCTTTCACAATATACCTACAATAAATAAACACATAACAAAAGAGAATTTCCTAAAAATAAATGTAACAAAACCGAAATATTTCATATTCGATTACACACACGCACACAGAAACATATACATAATATACGCTTGTATGCATATATACACATAGGCTTGTGTATATATGCATACATACAGATGCCTAAATACACACATAAATGTGCATATATATGCGTTGAGATGCATATATGTGCACGTATATATACGTGTACATCGGTATGCATATATATGTATGTATATACATATTGACACACACACATAAAGGTGTGTGTATGCATGCACGCACGTATATTCCGTGTAAATATATATGTACATGTACGTGTACCAGTTTCAGAGAAGGGGAGGAATTGGAATAACATGATCTGAATATATATTGTAGAATTCCAGAAACTTGGCATTATCTGTATGCCTTCAGATTCCTTAATAATGATGACACTTTATAAAGATTAAATACACACACACACACACACACATGTATATAGATACAAACGCACGATTCAGTTAAATATTCAATTGTGTAAAAAATAGAAATGTCTAATCGTAAGGTGGAGCTGAATGGCAAGAATAAGGAGCAATAACGGAAACTATGTGGTTTGTGATAGAAGCACACACACTATTGGATGCCCGTTTTACATGTTTCATAGCAGTCTCTTGTCTTCGATAGATTGGCTCTTCGCTTTCACAATGCTGCTTTTGAGAAAGCAGCACAGCAAAGAATTGGATTTATCCTAGAAGAAAACAGTATAATAATAATAATAATAATAAATAATAATAATAATAATAACAGCAACCCTTGAACGTGTTTTATTTTACCTAATGATTTCGATAAATCATTGTAGATGTAAAAATATTTCTAGGAATAACAATTAATATATCACGAATTTGTTGTTGTTTCATTTATTTAAATAGAGCATGTAGTAGTGTGGAAATGGGGAATAAAAATGAAGAACGAGATGTGGAAGAAGGGAGTAAAAAGCTGAGGGGAAGAAAAAAAAGAAACAACTTTCACAAACAGAGCTCCTGTGTATAAAAATGTAAGCGTTATAATACAAGCCACTAGTGTCAGTTGTAAGAATCCATCAGGGGAAGAACATTTAATGCAATTACTTCACAGGATGGATATACGTTGAGAGTGCGTGTACACATACATACATATATACGTAAATGTATGAAATATGAGTGTATATATACATTCATATATATATGTGTGAGTGCGTATATATATATATATATATATATATATATATATGTATGTATGTATAATGCGATGTAGAATTGAATCGAAGCTGAAGCTTTTTCTGCAGCAACATGACCCACAAATAGGCAATGATATACATAAATACTGGAAATATAATCAACACGTATCTCTCTATTTTCCACTCCAAAACGACCAAATTGCTACAACAATAATCAAAACCCCTTTCCCAATTAATAACACTAAATTTACGAAGCAATACTGCTTTGTATGTCATGAATTAATATTTGTTTTGTCGAAATTACTCACTCAAAGTGTGTATATATATATATGTGTGTGCGCGTGTGTGTGTGTAGGGAAGAGAAAGGGGTGGAAAAGAGATGAGTGAGGAAGAAAGAAAAAGGATAATTGAATAATAGCGGACGACATATGTAGGTATGTTTTGAAAATATAGTAGAACGAAGATAGAGGATAAAATGTAATGATATTTAAGATTTATTGGATGAACAGGGACGTTGTTTTCGACAGAGATTCTTCGCAGGGATGGTGGGGATCTAAATTGGCGCAGATCCAATTCCAAACATGGCCACAGGGTTAATTTCACTAATTAAATGTTCTGTCAAGATGACAAAATGTAGTAGTACTTACGACAGCCAGCCATATTTAAAAAGTCTTCACTATATTTTAGCCGACGATGACATCTGTGAGATGTATGTAATGAAGAAAAACAAACGAGAAAGCACTGTTCGTTATCTACACCAAACCAACACAATACCCATATACATCAGTGGCTTGGTCATTAGTACAACTGGTACATCGCGACATGGAGAGCCTGTGACCCACATGAACTACCTTCTTTTTAATTAAAAAAAAATGCACATGAAGATTCGGGGTTTTGACTACTCTAAAATAAACTTTGAAGATAAAGACGGGGGGAAAAGGCATAAAACTTATTAGTGTATATATGAATAACGTGGATACGTATAGGATTGTAAGGCGCGATATTTCCTGAGAGGAAGCTGTTAATTAGAAAGGAAGGAGTGTGAATGGTGTAACTAACCAACCCTACATGCAAAACACTGCACTGCCCTAGAGGGGAGCCATTCAGTTTTTATACGAAAAAACAGTAAATAATGAGAGGTGGAGGACTGGTGAAAAAGTCAGGTAGAGGAATAAATATGACTTTAGAAAAGTCATTCATACGAAGGTCTTGTTGACCGTCTTTAATGGGAACAAACACGGATGGATCAGTAGAGAACGAGGGAAAAAAAACATCTTCCTCTACAAGATATGACAGTGCTCTTCACATTTGGATTAACTATGTAAATAAACACAATCTTGCTCCAGGCTTGCTTTTGGGCAGAACAACACATTGCAAACTGACCGTTGATGTGTTCAATTAAAGACCAGGAAGATAGAAATACAGTGAAATAAAGCGAAACAGAAACGAAAGAAAAAAACAACAGATTTCTAAAACGGTTGGGAAAAAAAGTAATAAATAACAATGTGAAGATAAACAGTTGAGATATGAGATCGACTACAAACAAAATGGGGGAGAATCGATCTAAATAATCCGCCTGTTGTGATTCAATCGCCAATTTCTGGGTTTTTTTTTTACTTTATTTTAACTGTTTTTGAACCATCAAGAAATCTGTCATAAATTCGAGATGTGAACTTACGAATAAGACACACAAAAGACTGCATCAATTGAAAAACAATCTTTCTCTCCTGGAAGGAGGAGGGGGGGGGGGAATGAATGATGCTGGAGATGGGAGACACAAAATATTGATAGCAACAGTATAAATTTAGTAGAAGTAATTGGCATTTTGTTGAATACTTACCATGCATTGTGGCGTGCAAATAAGGTAGGGAGATCTATCTATGTCTAGAATATAGATGATAGTGAATGTATATATGTGGTATGCGTACACGCGCGGGTGGATACGCGTGTGTCGTCCAGGTCTGGTGTATATAATACAACAGTGTTCAGTGAAAACGAGAAGCAGCAACTGTGCCCCAGTCTGGCATCCTACAACGTGCGTGTGTTGTCTTCTAAGAGCTAAAAGATGACTCGCTCAGCTCCTCGCTTACTACTAAGTCTTTTAGAAGTTACCCAAATTGACGTAAGGATGAAGACAGTGAAAGATAGAGCTGGAGGTAGGGAGAGAGAGAGAGAGAGGAGTAAGAGGAAAGGAGAGAGAGAGAGAGAGAAAGAGGCTAACAAGTAGCTGGTAAAAATACTAGAGCTACTATAACATGAAGAGGACTGCTGTCGCTACTGCTACTGCTGTACTAGCACCATCACCACCACCACCATTACCGCTACCACTGCAGCCGCAACAGTAAACGGAACAGACAATGAGATAGAGACTAGAACCTGGCCAACATTGATAGGTAACTAGGTAGATATGCTGAAGTACTACACAGTGCGACTGTATACTTCAATGATGGAGTGGAGTTGCTGTCAGTAGAGATAGACGAGGTGACGGTGGTTGAAGGAAAAGAAGGAGGAAGATGAAGGCAACAGAATGAGTAGGGAGAATAAAGGGTGAAGCGGAGTTTCGGTTAATTCTTGTTTAGGAATGGAATGAAATTAAAATACGAA
This sequence comes from Octopus bimaculoides, assembly GCF_046866305.1. Lineage (NCBI taxonomy): Eukaryota > Metazoa > Mollusca > Cephalopoda > Octopoda > Octopodidae > Octopus > Octopus bimaculoides. Next base: position 117,227,667 of record NC_142933.1, on the reverse strand, counting down.
GTAGAATGAATACTTCTAGTAAAAAAAAAAATGAATGAATGATAAATATAAATATTTTAAAATATATGTTGCTTCCTGTGTATGTGCGCAGGGGGTGGGTGGGTGGGCAGTAGCAGTAGAAAAAAAGTAAAAAATTAAAAGGTATAAAAAAAGGGGGAAATAAGCAGGAGGGGTGGGGAGAAGAAATTAACAGGAATAAGGGAGACCTCTGGCGAATATATTAACGAAGGGCATTAACTCTAAATTGGTGTAGTTTCGATTGTGCTAGTTTTACTTCTCGCGCGCTAAGTGAGCTCAACGGAGAAATTTAATTCATTGTATTGTAATACTTTCAGCGGACTTCAAAAAGAAAAAGTTATTGATTTCTTTTGAAATTTTACAAGGAGGCGTATAGGTGATTGAATTGGCTCTTGTATAATACTAGTGGTTGTTTGAATGACCCAGGACAGAGATAATTAAAAGGAGACGTCGACCCCCAACTGATTTTGAGATCCGAAAAAGAAAGTTAAAAACCAAATACTAAATGAAATCAAACATCTACTCTGTTACTAATTCCACGTTTGAAAATGTTTAACTTCTACTGTAAAAGTCCGTGATACTTTTGCTAATATGTTATCGACGAGGCTTATTTTATTTATTTATTTGAAAGAGTAAAAAAAGTATTCGATTACTTATTTGCAAGAATGAAGATCGACCGGGTTCGATGGAACAAGAAAACGTGAGGCAAATATATGTATTTCCCCTTTCTGTATTATTTGTGTTATTTTTCTGTGTTCGTTTACATATGTTTGTGTGTGCGCGTGTAAATCGTTCTATCTTTACTAGATCCAAAATGCTATAATTTTGGAAGAGATGAAGTTGCGGCATACATACCTTTCCTAATGACATTAGCAGTAAAGGTAAAACTAAAAGGCATCAATCATGAATTAAATCCAGTTCACATACCCTATTTGCGGGGATCTTCCCTTTTACCTTTCAGATGCAGGGAAAAAAATATCAGAAGACAATACCTTCTTCCTGTCAGGTGCAAAACGTCAGGGCTTCCACTATCAGCATTGGCAGGATGAAAGGTAGGTCTGGAGAGATTATATAGATGCCGGTAGGTATATGCTGTATACAAGAGTTAAAATGGAAGGGAACTTCAGCAAGGCACTTCATGGGGAATGATCAGGTACAAATTCCTCTGAGTAGGTAAAAGTACTGGAATTGATTGAGTAGACTTTGTTAGCAGATAAAAAGGAAAGATAAAGTTACTGAGATAGAGTATTTGATAGAATAATTAAGCCTTGTCACGAACATGATAGCAACAATAGTCTGAATATGTATCACAATCAAAATTGACTCATGAACAATCAGGACTGTTTCTTAGAAGACTTGAAGATTATCTTGTTAACAAATGACAGACAATAACTTTATCACAGCTAGTGACTTTAATGGACTATTCTAATGTATATAAAGGCTGTGTGAAAGAGGGATCAAGACTCTTGGTGTTATGTCATGCAAATCACTTAACTATTTGCAACACTAACTTCAAGAAATTGGCCAGTCACCTACTACTTGCGCAATAATACAATCCAGAGAGATTTCTTACCAGGAAATGGGATAGAAACGATTGTTGTAAATACTAAGTCTTTCCCTGGTGAAAAATGTACCACTCAAATTAGACCAGTGTTTCTCAATCGGGGTTCTGCAAGAAAGAGTGAGATAAGCTAATGCTAATTTCATGATTGTAATATTACTATACACGCACAACATATTGGTTATTGTAATACAGACATCATCTTATGTTATCAAGAAGATATAACAACCATTAGGGATATATTTAATGATGTTTGTAATTTATGGACACCCGATATATATATATGTGTGTCTGTGTATGATATTTACCACGTGAATTACGATGAAAAAATATGAGAAAGATGTGGTATATAATTTTTTTTTTTTTGTTCAGGGGTTCCTTGAGACATGTAATTTATTTTAAGGGTAAAAAGGTTGAGAAACATTGAATTAGACCAACAATAAGTGACAGATAAGAACAAGATAGGACAATCTAGAAAAGGATAGTTTGAAAGCTTGGCTAGATATAAGTTTAAAGAAGTCCTGGGTGTTGTGTATGATAAGGAGAGGTTGATAGAGACAACTTGTTACCTAGGTGACAAAATTAACATCAGAGGAGGGTGTTCTAAAAGCATAACAGAGTAAGAGCTGGACGAAAAATGCTTAAGGAGTTATTACTGCTGCTGACAATAAAAGAATCCTTTCTCTGACTGAAAGGCAGATTGTATGATGCTTGTATACTGGGTGCAATGCTACAGGGTACTCAAAAAGTTGGGCATTGAACGTAGAGGATATATGATGGGAAATAAATGAAGTGATCAAGCTTAATATTGGTGTGTGTGTGAATGATGCAGCACAAATGAGCTGAGCTAAAAGCTGGGCATTAAGCAGAATCAATCATGTAAAGAAAGAAAATTGCGTTGGTCCTGTCATGTGATGCAAATAGAGGATTGCAGGTGGGTAAAGAAAGAAATGCCAAGCAATCCAAGTGGAAAGAATTTGTGTCAGAGGAAGACATGAGAAAAAAACAATGAAAGCTGAACCTCATCAAGAAAATAAAGAGCCACATGTGAAAACATCATTCTGTAGAAAACCCGTACAACACAGGAAGCATTGGAAAATGTTTTGGCAATAATGAAGAAAGGGGGGCTGATGGTGATTATTGTTGTTGTTGGTTGAATCATTACAGCCTTGGACAAATTACCTTTGGTATTTGTTCTAGCTCTTTAACCCTTTAGCATTTAAGCTAGCCATATCTGGCCCAAATATTCTATCTATTTTATGTTCAAACTACCTGGGCCTGGTCTCTCCCACCTACCCTACATTGTCATTCTAAAACTAAACAATCACATCATCAAAATCTTAAAGTTACAAGATAATGCAAAATTAATTGAAAACAATATGAATGAAGCACTCTATTTGATAGAGTAATCTGAATGCTAAAGGGTTAATCCCACCAAAATCAGCTTTGCTTTTCATCCTTTGGAGCAGGAGGAGGGTCAGTAAACCAATGTTGGGTACTGAAGGTTTGGTTAAAGTTTCAGGCCTTGTGCCTATATTTTAAAACAGCATCTTTGTTTTCAGCAGACTAGCTAGAATATCAAACAAGCTGAATATTTAGTAAAAGATTAGTGGATTTGCAGAATAGCACCTGTGCCCAACGTCGCCTTCCTGGCACTTGTGCCGGTGGCATGTGTAAAGACATTCGAGCGAGATCGTTGCTAGTGCCGCTGGACTCACTCCTGTGCAGGTGGCACGTAAAATACACCATTTTGAGCGTGGCCGTTGCCAGTACCTCCTGACTGGTCTTTGTGCCGGTGGCACGTAAAAGCACCCACTACACTCTCGGAGTGGTTGACGTTAGGAAGGGCATCCAGCTGTAGAAACTCTGCCAAATCAGATTGGAGCCTGGTGTAGCCATCTGGTTCACCAGTCCTCAGTTAAATCATACAACCCATGCTAGCATGGAAAGTGGATGTTAAACGACGATGATGATTAGAACATGAGAAAAATTTTCCTAAAAAGTGGGGAGGAACAATGTTGAGGATGAGGGATGAGTGTGAAAAACAAGTAGGTCCAGGGAGAGGGAAAAATAATTGGTAGCTCAGAAAACGATGAGATGTGTTTAACTGGTTTAACTACAGCAGTAGAATAAGGTGTCAGTTAGGGAAATGAGGGTGTTGGGAAGACTTGACAGGAACAAATTTGGTTGAGAGGCCAAAAATATTTTGTGAATTTGATCTTGCGCTTTGCATTCTGCATTGAAATCCCACCATGGTCACCTTTACCATTCATCCTCTTGGGATCAATAAAATAAAGTAGAAGTCAAATACTGGAGTTGATGGTATGAATTTACTTATTCTCCTCAATACCACTGGCCTTGTGCCTGAGTTAGAAACAATTACCATTTTTAGGCAGTGATTTGGCAGAAATGATAAAAGCATCAGATAAAATGTCTTACACGATTCAGTTACGACTCTTTACATTCTAAGTTCATATCCTACCAAGGTCAACTTTGCCTTTCATCCATTTGGGGGTTGATAAAATAAAGTAAAAGTCAACTACTGGGGTTTATGATATTAACTAACCCCCTCCCCTCAAAATTTTTAGTTCTGTGCCTAAATTAGAAACAGTTATTATTAGCAATTTTATAGAGTGGTGGATTGGTAGAATCATTAAGGAATCTGACAAAATGCCATGTGGTAGTTCTTCCAGCTTTTTTGAATTCAGACCCCACCAAAATCACTTATGAGGGTTAGTAAAATAAAGTATTAGTCAATTATTGAGGTTGGTATAATTGATTAACCCCTCTACTCCTAAAATTTTTGGTCTTCTGCATATATTCATCATCATCATCATCGTCCGCTTTCCATGCTAGCATGGGTTGGACGATTTGACTGAGGACTGGTGAACCAGATGGCTACACCAGGCTCCAATCTGATTTGGCAGAGTTTTTAAAGCTGGATGCCCTTCCTAACGCCAACCACTCAGAGAGTGTAGTGGTTTCTTTTAAGTGCCACCTGCACGAATGCCAGTCAGGCGGAACTGGCAACGAACTTACTCAAATGTCTTTTCACGTGCCACTGGCACAAGTGCCAGGAAGGCAATGTTGGTATAAGAATCCATTATCATTAATTTAGGAGTACTGGACAAAATGCTTAGTGGCATTTCTTCCAGATGTTTATGTTCTGAGTTCAAACCCTGCCCATGTCAAAATTCGCCTTTCATCCTTTTGGGATTGATAAAAAAAAGGTATCAGTTGAGCACTGGGGTTGATGTAATCAATCTACCCCAACTCCTCCAATATTTCAGACCTTGTGCCTACATTAGAAAGAATAATTATTAACATTAGGGCAGCGAAAGGCGGCAAGCTGACAGAATCGATTGCACGCTGGGCAACATGCTTAGTGGCATTTCATCTGTCTTCGTGTTCCGAGTTCAAATCCCGCCAAGGTCGACTTTGCCTCTCATCCATTTGCGAGATGATAAAATAAGTATGAGATCTGTGTAACTGACTTACCTCTTCCCTGAAATTACTGGCTTTGTGCCAAAATTTGAAATCAGTATTCGGGCAGCAAGCTGGCTGAATCATTAGCATGTCAGACAAAAGTACTTAGCAGCATCTCTTCCTGCTCTTTGCATTCTGAGTTCAAATCCCACCAAGGTTAGCTTTTCCTTTCTACCTTTTGAAGTTGATGAAAGTAAGTACCAGTTGAGCACTGGGGTCAATGTAATCACTTTACCCTCTCCCCTAAAATTGCTGGCATTATATCAAAATTTGAAACTATCATCATCATCAGCAACACCATCTCATACATGATATAAACATTTCAATCCTGGAGAAATGAAAGGCAAAGTTGACTTCAGCTGGATTTGAACTTAGAATGTAAGAAAACAAGGAGTAGGGATTAATCAGTTGCGTCAAACCTAGCACTTGATCAGTACTTTATCAACCCTTGAGAGATGAAGAGCAAAGTTGACCTTGACCTCTTTCTGACATAGGCACAAAGCCAGAGATTTGTGGGAAAGGAACAGTCAATTATACTGTTGATCCATTTGTGTATTTACAAGTACATGTATATATATATATATATATATTTGTGTGTGTATACAATTTTTTTTGTTTTTACAAGTACGCATAACCATGCATGCTTGAATTTACATATGTGTGTTTGTATATACATAATCCTATTTAAAATTCTATATTGTGCATAAAAATATGAGTAAATTTTGTTTTTATTTATTTGCTCTCACTAAATTTGATAGTATCTTAATAACCTAGTTGGCTACTGTTACATCTAATTTTCCCATGCCAGTCTTTCTTGCTTGCTTGCAAGCTCGCTGGATCTTTCCACTGCCCACAAGGTGGGGCAATACCGCTCACTTTGGGAACCACTGCTCTAGATGAATAAATCACTCAACTTCACTCCACAGTATTCCTGTTGCTTACAGGAGTAAATCACACCACCTGTGGTATCTAGTTAGAGTAAAGTTGCCTCTGCAATTGAGAATCAAACCTCTTGATCACAGATACAATGCAGAGCCAATAGCCAAAATGCAAATATTTAATAACTCAGTTAATATTCCAACACTAATTGCCTTGATTATCTATCCATTGTACCAGTAATAGTAACATTGAACCCCATCAACTTGATCAGGCATCTACTATAGTAGTAATAGGAATATGAAGCCTAATTGGCTTGAGCATCCACCCATTATACTAATAATAGTTTCAAATTTTGCCACAAGGGCAGCAATTTTAGGGGAGGGGATGAGTCAATTACATCAACCCCAGTGTTCAACTGGTACCCAAAAAGAATGAAAGGCAAAGTCAATCGCGACAGAGTTTGAAATCAGAACATAGCAACAGACAAAAAAACCGGTTAAGCGTTTCACCCAGTGTACTAACAATTCTGCCCGCTCGCCACCTTGACCCATTATACTAATACAGTAATCCCTTGCCATATTGTGGTTTATTATTTAAGCTTAACGTTGATTCCTCCGTGGTGTTGTTTTGCATTTATAATAAAATAAATATATACAAATTATTAAAAAAATATATACAGTACTGTTTCTACTTCGCAGATTTTCACCTATCACAGGGGTTTTTGGAACATGACACCCGCAATAGTCAAGGGATTACTGTAATGAGAATATTCTGGTTCCAGTTGACTTGGTTATCCACCGTCTATACTAGTATTGGAAATATGAAGTCCAACTGTGTTGGTCATCCAATCAGCCACCAGTGTTATCCAAGGGAAAGGACAGCTTGGCACCAGTAATGTTACAGCTCATTTCTGAGTGAACTGGAACAATGTGAAATAAAGTGTCTTGCTCAAGAACACAACACACAGCCCAGTCTGGGAATCGGACTCGTTACCTCGTGATTGTGAGCCCGATGCTCTAACCACTGAACCATGTGTCTTCATATGTATATATACCCTATAGAGTGTAGGATGCATGACCAGGGTAGTACCTCATGGTGAGAAGCAGTTGTTTCCCTTCACAGATTGACTGAGATCCTATTTATTTCCTACTCCTGCAGCTAGCTCGTGTATGGCTCCACAAATGCTGCACTGTATGGCAGTGTCCACATTCTGATTCCTGGTTTTGATTGACCAGCTAAATTACATGAGTGAACCCAAGTGCTATGTTTGAGGGTGGGAATGCTTATCTCTTAATATTTGAAATTGGAATATCAGAGAGCACAGAAGTAAATGTTTAGGAGGATTGATAGCTGAGATTCTAGCATTTATAATCATGGTGAAGTTCATAAGTAGCCAACTTGTACTTTCTCTTGTGTGGGCATGGATTGAAAATCTCATTTTTGCAGTTTTAGATAGGTGTTTGGGCAATGAAATATTTTTAAATGGAATTCTTTTCTTTTATACATAATCTACACTTGCTGTTACTACTAAAATAAAGTTTGCAGAAGTGGATAAGTTTGGAGAATTATAACCACACAACCATCATTGAGTAGTAATTATAAAAAGAAGGGGACCTTTGTTATGTTGTCATCAAGGATTTTGAGTATATATTCACTTATCTATTGTTATAACAAAAACAGAATCAGGATCATTGCACTTAAAGATATTGATATGTGGGTAAAGGTTTGGTGAAATATGTAAAGGAAGAGTAAATTCTTTTTATTCATTAATTTGTGAGGGAAGGAAAATGCCAAAACCTTTTAATTTGATCTTACCTGGTGAATAAAGATAAGCAGGGCAAGGTTACAGAAGTTAAAATTAAAAATAACTTTTTCTATATTATTCTAGTTTAACATTTTTAGGCTTATGTAATGTGAATAGGTTGTCGTCCCTATACAGTCTTACCCACATTAGTGAAAATTCCTTACTAATACAGAATAGGATATATATCCCAACTAGGTCAGTTATCTGAGTGGAATCCCTGAATCTTATAGTAATGTCAAACTTACCTGGTCTGTCCTTTCTAACCCAGTATTCTAGTAGTTAATATATCTACTTTGTCCTTTGAGGGGTTATTTTGTAATTTTCAGGATTGCCTTTTTAAGCAAGTGTGGTGTAAAGCATAGTCTAATTGGTATAAGTTACTGGTTTCGTTCATTTGTACAAGAATCTCAATATTCTTCTTGAGTTCCGTTGCTGGTGTGCGCAGTTTCTTTAAGTGTTGGTTTCTTTGTATGAGTGAATTTTTAGAATTTAATGTTATCTACAATACTCCAAAGTTCATCTTTGAATCCAACCAGTTGCAGATTAGGTGGTGGAAATTTCTGAGATTTAAATAAATGCTGTAATACCTCATGGTGTTTCTTTCCTTCCTGGTCAAAATGGTATGCATGTTGCCTTGATTATACAGAGAAATTTTCAAATTGTCATCCTGAATAAGTTTCTTATATTACATATATCTGATTTTATCTGAAGGAATTTAAGTTATTTCTATTTGATTGTATTAAGTACCTAGTTGTTGTACAAAACATTGAGAAATACACTTTGACTTACTTTATGATCTAGGACTATATGTTTCATCCTTAAACTTAAGGTCAAGATGAGGTCAAACACGAAGTAATTTTCATAGCCATATTAAGTTTCTAAACCTCCTCACTTTTTTTCTATCTAAAACCATAGTAACCTAGCAAAATACATTGGAGACACATAAATACACCAAGTTCACTTTGAATCACATTTGAATGAAGGTGCATAGTTGAAAATAGCTGGCTGCAAAGGCAGCAGCTAATTCTCTACACAGCACAAACACATGTCATTTATATCCTTTTCTACTCTAGGCACAAGGCCTGAAAAATTTTTGAGGAGGGTGGTCAGTTGATTAGATTGACCCCAGTAGACAACTGGTACTTAATTTATCAACCCCGAAAGGATGAAAGGCAAAGTCAACCTCGGCAGAATTTGGACTCAGAATGTAAAGACAGATGAAATACCTCCAAGCATTTGGCCCGGGGGAGCTAACGTCTCTGCCAGCTCACCGCCTGCTGTGTCAGTTGTATCTAAACCAATTATTCTGTAAAAATAAAAATGAAAAAGTATGCAGGTATACAAGCCCCCATATTCATTGTAATTGTTAACATGGGCTGTATGCTCCGTTGGATGTGTAATGTCAATGTGAATACCCGTCAGAGTGTAAGTATCTTGAGAGAAAAGCTGAACATTAGAAGCATCAGTTGTGGTGTGCAAGAGAGACGATTGCGCTGGTATGGACATGTGGTGAGAATGGATGAGGATAGCTGCGTGAAAAAGTGCCACACCCTAATAGTTGAGGGAACCCGTGGAAGAGGTAGGCCCAGGAAGACCTGGGCTGAGGTGGTGAGGCAAGACCTTCGTACATTGGGCCTCACCGAGGCGATGACTACTGACCGAGACCTTTGGAAATGTGCTGTGCGTGAGAAGACCCGGCAAGCCAAGTAAGATCGTTGCCAGTGCCCCTGGACTAACTCTTGTGCGGGTGACACATAAGATGCACCATTTTGAGCGTGGCCGTTGCCAGTACCGCCTGACTGGCCTCCGTAGGATCTTCGAGCGAGATCGTTGCCAGTGCCCCTGGACTGGCTTGTGCGGGTGGCACATAAAAGACACCATTTCGAGCGTGGCCGTTGCCAGTATCGCCTGACTGGCCTTTGTGCAGGTGACACGTAAAAGCACCTACTACACTCTCTGAGTGGTTGGCGTTAGGAAGGGCATCCAGCTGTAGAAACTCTGCCAAATTTAGATTGGAGCCTGGTGTTGCCATCCGGTTTCACCAGTCCTCAGTCAAGTCGTCCAACCCATGCTAGCATGGAAAGCGGACGTTAAACGATGATGATGATGTGTATGTCATCATCGTTTAATACCCACTTTCCATGCTGGAACGATTGACAGAGGACTGGCAAACCAGATGGCTACACCAGGCTCCAATCTGATCTGGCAGAGTTTCTACAGTTGGATGCCCTTCCTAACGCCAACCACTCTGAGAGTGTAGTGGGTGCTTTTACATGCCACCAGCACGAGGGCCAATCCAGTGGCACTGGCAACGACCTCACTCGAATATTGTTTTTCACGTTCCACTGGCACAAGTGCCAGTAAGTTCCTGGTCATTCCTAACATATAGTTTCAGGTCATCCATATAGAATAGGTGACTGTTAATTAGTTTGTGTTTGGACCTTATGTTATTCAGTTCATTAGAAAGTGGTAAGAACAAGAAACACAAAGGAAAGTCCGCATGGAAAATCCCTTTTTTTAAAAATTTTGCTTGATTGCATGACTGCATAAAGCACCTGTGCCAGTGCCATGTGAAGGGCACCCAGTACACTTTGTGGAGTGGTTGGCATCAGGAAGGGCATCCAGCTGTACAGACCATGTCAAAACAGACAAGTGGAGCTCCCCTGTTGGCTAGTTCCTGTCAGACCATCCAACCCATGCCAGCATGGAAATTGGATGTTAAATGATGATGATGGTGGTGGTGGTGGTGAGTAGTAATAGTAAGTTGAGCCAACAAATGAATTACTTCTACCAAACAATAAATATGTATGTATAGTGCTAAGTTACCAATAACTTTGGTTTATACAGTTATTTCTCATCATAAACAAAGGATTGAGGTGGGATGCCTTTATTATGTTGTACATTAGTGTTTATAATGCAATGATGCATCATCATCATCATCGTTTAACGTCCGCTTTCCATGCTAGCATGGGTTTTGGTAATAAAATGCTGACAGCTAGCTGGATGGATCCTCTGAACTTTCAAAACAAGAGAAAAGGAGACGATGGTGATCCTGTGGAGGACATATGTCCTCAGCCGCTTGGACCACTGCTCCCAACTATGGTCACCACACAATATAAAATTAACAGCGGAACTCAAAGCAATCCAATGAAGCTACACATGAAAATCATCTCAATGCAACGTATCAGCTACTGGGAAAGACTAAAGGAATTAAAACTCTTCTCCCTGGGACAAAGGCCGGAAAGATATGTAGTGATATACATCTGGAAAATCCTGGAAGGCCTTGTACCTAACTTTGACATTGAAAGTTACACAAACAGCAGAATGATCCCAGCATCTCCATCAAACTACAAGACCAGATACTGCAACAGCTTGGGTTTCAAGTACCCACAGCTCTTCAATATCCTTCCAAAATGCCTGAGAGACCTGCATGTTGTGGATGTAGGTGTCGTTAAAATAAAACTGGATCTCTTCTCTCAAGGGTTCCAGATGAGCCTACCTCATGGAAGGAAACACAGATGAGGGCAGCAGCATCAAATTCCCCCATTCACCAAATGCCACATATTAAATGGTGTAGCACAGTATGACTGCAGCTTTGAAGCTGACCAATTTAAAGTTTTATGTAGTTTGACCTGTCCATTTATGCTATGTGACTTACTTCTAGAGATAAAAACAGCATTAAATTAATTTTGATACTTTAAACTCCTGGAGATCATCTAGCTGTGACTGACAACTGAAAGATTGTCACTTCGATGTTTTTTTTCAAAATTTATTTGGAGTCAAAAACCATTTTTTTTTCATAAGTTCATTTATTCAACTTAAGCCAAGAAAAAATAACTCTTCTAAATATTTGAAGATTTATTTCCCTTTTTTCTTTAGCTAATGCGATTTCAATTTAGAAAACGTCCGTTTCTGCCGTTGATGGTTAAAAGTCTATCATTCCACAAAAGATACCACCATACAAGGTCAAGTATTACAAAACCATGAAATACAAGCATGAATTTTACAACTTTCTAGTTCTAGGAGAATAAGAAAAGAAGTAGCATGCATAGTGGAACGCCCGAACAAGGAAAACCTGTTCATACAAAAGTACACCACACCTTAATATACAAATTTGACCACTTCAATAATTATACGGAGGAGTTGTCCCCCTTGCCACCTATTACCTCCTTTGGTCTAGAGTCATTCTTATTATTCAAGCATCCAAAATGGTTAGACCCTTTTGTCACAAGAATTGATTACTTCATAATGTCCTTTCAAAAGGTAATTTAAATAGCGAAAACCGGTTGGATATCACTACATCCATAAAATATGTATATTTTTTTTTTATTCCTTTATAAAAAGATATCAAACTGTGAAGCGAAGGCATTTCTCTTCCACTTTTTATGTTTTCCACATATTTTCAACTCATAATTTTGCCACGTGGTGTATACTTAATCTCCAGTATTTTTGCTCCTTTTATATATATATATATATATGCACACACACACACACACATATACATATATATATGTCTATACATACATATATACATAAGTATATATGTATATACACACATATGTATGTATGAATTTATACGTGTGCATGTGTGTGGGTGAATGAGTGTATTCCTAAGTGTATGCAATTGTTTAAAGACCCCATTAAAGTTAACATTTGAGAAGTTCACATTTCCAAGCAATCTTTTATACAACTAAATACATTTTAGATTTATATTTAATGCATTGAACTAAGTATGGTAAGAAGCTTGCTTCCCAATCACACGGTTCGAGGTTCAGTCCAACTGCGAGATCCCATGGGTAAGTGTCTTCTAATATAGCCCCGGGCCGACCAAAGCATAATGAGTGGATTTGTTAGACGGAAATTTGCAATATTGTTTTATTCATTTAGTTTTACATGTTTACTATTTTATCACCTTCGAAGTATTCTTCATTTGAAGCAATGCATCGGTCCAGACGCGTTTGCGAAGTGATGCCTTGTAACGCCTTCGTCGTGTTGTTTCTTCACCTCTTCCACATCTTCAAATTTCGTAGCACTAGATTTCGTTACCAGCAATGACCTTCGTAAAAAAGTCCGGTTCAACTTCCAACCGTTCTTTCAGTCGTGACTTTTTGATCTTCCGTGAGCAAGCGAAGCACGAATTTTATCTGTAACTCTTTTTATTCGCAATTCATCGCTCAAAATTCGTTCGGAGGAGCTCCAGGACACACCAGTCATATCAACAAGTTCGTCAGTTTTTCGGTGACGATCTTCAAGGATCAGTTCGTGAATTTTCATGAGGTTTTCGTTCGTTCGGGAGGTCAATGGTCGCCATGAACGGGGTTGGTCTTCAAGCGAGAAATGACTATTCCTAAAGCGTGAAAACCACTCGTAATCTTGTGTTTTGCTCATAGCAGCGTCCATGTAAGCTGTTTGAAGCATGACAAGTGTTTCGGCGGCCGTTTTCGCCTGCAGAAAACAGAATTTCATAGGTGTGTGTGCGTGTGCGTGTATTTTTTCTGTGCTTTTCTTTTTTACTTCTTTCAGTCATTGGACTGCGGCCATGCTGGGACACTGCCTTGAAGGGTTTAATCGAGCAAATCGATCTAGTATTTATTCTTTAAGCCAGGTACTTATTAAACGGACCAGCACTGGTTATCAAGCGATGGTGGGAGACATACATATACACAAATACACAGATGTGCACGCACATTCACAACACACACGCACATACTTATAGATAAACAGATAGATAGATAGATAGATAGACAGACATGCTTACTTCAGTTTCCGTCTACAAAATCCGCTCATCAATGCTTTGGTCGGCCCGAGATTATAGTAGAAGATGCTTGCCTACGGTGGGACTGAGCCCGGAACCATGTGTTTGGGAAACAAACTTCTTACCACACAGCCACGTCCATACATACACGCGTGTACCATCTCACGCACACACATATACACACACACACACACACATGCATACTCTCTCGCTCCCCCCACACACAACATACAGCACACCCACACATTCACCTCACCACGTTTACTCTTTCACGGAAACACGTACACGAACAACTTATTGGGAAAGGTTTATTAAAATAGAAAACTTATAAATGATCACAACAGCTTCACGTGACTAAAAGGGAAAAAATGACACAAAATAGGAGAATAATTTTGATTTCTCTTTTACTCTTTTACTTGTTTCAGTCATTAGACTGGGGCCATGATGGAGCTTCTGGTGTTAAAAATATTCTCTATTATATAGAATACCTGCTTTTTTTTTGTGTGTCCAGCCAGACATCATCCTAGCTTACTCACTGTAAATAATTGGAGTTAATTTTATTTAATGACTTTATCTTTTCCGTTGTCCAGTACAAGGACTGCGTCCACACTGGGACACTCGCCTTGAATAGTTTAACCGAACAAATCGACTCCTGTACTTATTTTTAAAGCTTGGTACTTATTCTATCGCTTACTTTTGTCGAACAGCTAAGTTACGCGGACGTAAAGAAATCAACAAATATTGTCAAACAGTGGTAGGCAGACAAACACAAGCATAAGGACACACACACATTGATATATACATACATATATACTTGTGTGTGTATGTGCATATATATAAATAAAGAAGTCTGTTGTGTGTGTGTATATATACACACACACACACGCACACATAGACAGATAGATAGATAGAAAGACAAACAGACATACAGGCAAGCAGACAGACAGATAAATAGATAGACAGACAGATAGACAATGGACTTATTTTGAGCTTCTATCTACCAAATTCATTCATAAAGCTTTTGGTCGACACAGGGCTATAGCAAAAGACACTTGCTTAATGTGCCACACTATGAGATTGAACTCGGAACCAAGTGGTTAGGAAGCAAGCTTATTACCACACAACTAGGTGTATGCCCACAATAAGCATTTCCTCCTACTATTTTATTATCGTTTGTTTCTTTGAAATGTTTTCCGAAGAGCTAACTGGGCAGACGGTATGTAATATCTTATGTGGAACTTTCCGGTCGTGTGCCATTATTAGAAACTAATATCCTACATGGAACTGGAGGAAGATAGTAAGGAGAGACAGTAACGAAAAACAGATTCGGGTTGCGTATTACGTAGCCTGAGTTCAAAGTTGACGTTGCGGAGAATTTTGACATTGCTGACGTAGATAATAAATAAATGGTGAGACTAATCGACTCGTATCAATTTGTGTGTGTGTGTGCTTGCTTTTGTGCGTCTGCGCGTACGTGTATAGAGTATTGAACAGTGGAACACATTGCAGTTGCACCACATCAATAATTTCTCTTTCTCTCTTTCTGACACTCCCCCTCTCTTTACATATATGTGTGTGTCTATATATATTTACACACACACCACACACACACACACTAATATACGACAGTGTTCTTTCACTTTCCGTGTACGAAATCTACTCACAAGGCTTTTTTTTTTTTTTTTATGTAAGCATTTAAAATTAAAATTCTTTTAATTTCTTCAAATCTTTTAGATTTTAGGAAGTACATCGTTTTTTTTTTTCCAAATTTGATTATTCAGTTTTCGTCAAAGTACCTACAACTCACGTACATCAGTGAGTAGTCGCATGTTTATATACATACATGTTTACACACACACACACACACACACACACACACACACATAATGGAATAATTACTATGAAGCATTGTATAAAGGATCGTGGGTAAGGCCGAAACAATGCAAGGTAAATCACAAGAAGACAAAATATGTGAATTAATGCAGACTTACCTTGTATTCAATATTTCGGGGTTATCAGCCCATTTTCAAGAAATCGGTTTCACACACGCACATCGGCAACATTCGTCTATTTCTTGAAAATGGGGTCATAACCCCGAAATATTGAATACAAGGTAAGTCAACATTAAATCACATATTTGTTTTCTTGTGATTTACCTTGCATATATATATAGATATAGATCGCTAGCCACCACACATTCTTTTTTTCTCTCCTTGTTTCTTTCTGTGTTCCTTTCTGTGGAAGAGCGTAGGCTCGAAATGTTAAAGACTTTTTCATTTCCCGAGCGTTATACGAATACATCTGTTTGTTGTCTACACCACCTGTCTTCCTCTGTTGGTTTTTTTTTTTGAATTCTCCCTATATATATATATATATATATATATATATATATATATATATATATATATATAAAATAAATTGTTATACCTCTGCCAGAAAACATTATTATGAATGGGAAGAAGGCGGCGAGCGGGCAGAACCGTTAGCACGCCGGACGAAATGCTTAGCGGCATTTCGTCCGTCCTTACGTTCTGAGTTCAAATTTCGCCGAAATCGACTTTGTCTTTAATCTTTTCGGGGTCGTTAAATTAAGTACCAGTTGCGTACTGGGTCGATCTAATCGACTGCCCCACCTACCCCAAAAATTTCAGGCCATGTGTCTACAGTAGAAAGCATTAGTTTTTGTTCGTGTTAAATATTTATTACCTTCAATCAAAATCTTTATTATACATTTACGTGCGACGTTAGCACATTATATTAATCTGTGTCATTACGACAAATGTCATAGGTTGATTTCATATACCTAACGTCACAAGTATATGACATTGTGTATAAAATACTAATGACAGTTATGAACAAACAGCGATCAAGGGACTGTGTGAATGGCACCTCTAAGGAAATATTATCGTGAAGATTTTTTCGTTTTCGTTTTAGTATTCATTTTTACGGCTCGTCTTATTACGAACCATATCTCATTCGGCCTGCTTCTCGAAAAAGATCTCCGATTC
The DNA here is from genome assembly GCF_046866305.1 of Octopus bimaculoides. Classification (NCBI taxonomy): domain Eukaryota; kingdom Metazoa; phylum Mollusca; class Cephalopoda; order Octopoda; family Octopodidae; genus Octopus; species Octopus bimaculoides. The sequence continues at coordinate 117,211,156 of NC_142933.1, read as the reverse complement.
TTGGTCTTTGAGTTTAGTCATCATATATATGATAGATCGCTAACCACTACACATTTTTTTCTCTGCTTGTTTCTTTCTGTGTTCCTTTCTGTGGAAGAGCGTAGGCTCGAAACGTTAAAGACTTTTTCACTTCCCGAGCGTTATACTAATACATCTATTTATTTTCTACACCACCTGTCTTCGTCTTTTGTTATTTTGTGAATTCTCCCTATATATATATATATATATATATATATATATATATATATATATATATATATATATATATATATATATATATATATATATATATATATATATAACTCAAGTATTTCTTCATTCTTTTACTTGCTAAGAAAGAAAAAAGAAAACAAGAAAGACATTATGATTAAAAAAAGAGTAAAATAAACTTTTAGTCGAAACCACGTGTACAACAGTAACCATAAAATGTACCGGAGTTAATGTCAATGTGTACACGTGTGGCTGGATACGTATAGTACACGACCGTACACGTGTAAGTTTTCTTGCCCAACACTTACACAACACACATACATATACAACTCATGCACATACATATACAACACATACATATCAATACACAGAGCCATTACAAGCGAATCGATTTAATGTCGCTGTTGCAGTCAATATATGTAAAAGTTACAAAAAACACGAGATATTAAACACACTTTTAGCGCGTCTCCTTATCTTCGTGTCTGTTAAAAAAGAAAAAAAATGGTGGGAGTGGAAGAGAAAAAACAAAATTAATAAAACAACAAAACAAACAACACAAACAATAGAAAGGACAATGAGAGGTTGGAAGTGGGAAAGGTAGTGTCAAGCGATGTATATCATTGAAACACACACACACACACTATGCACATACATATATACACAAGTGGGGGTGCTGGAAAGTTCTTGGCTCTGGGTAAAAGAAAATACAAGCGGATCAGTTGATTATGATTTTATTCAACATATCCCCCCCTCTCAGATTCACACTTTTATTGCAGTGGCCCTTAAGTTTTATTACTCCCTGTGAAAGAACTCGGAAGGATGGGTCTCCAGCCACGCCTTTCGTGACACCCTCAAAGCCAGAAACTTTTTTAGCACACACACACACGCACACGCCTAAGAAGTGAGGTATATAATGAAGGTATCGATACGTGCACGTGTATGAATATATATGTGCACGCAGATCTATCTATCTATCTATCTATCTATCTATCTATCTATCCATCACTGTCTGCATGTACGAGTATACGTATGCATGTATACACATATATATTGATAGCTAGCTAGATACATAGACAGACAAGCAAGAAGAGCAGAAGGACAGGCATAGAGACAGATAGATAGATAGATAGATAGATAGAGACGGACGGACGGATGGTTGGATAGATAGATGTCTGACTGTCTGTCTGTCTGTCTATGAATCTACCTAGCTATCAGTATATGCATGTATGTATATATATATATATATATATATATATATATATATATATATATATATATATATATATATATAATCGGTCATAATGTCTTACGTTTAAGATGATTCCCATGCTTTCCCTGATGAGAAGGTTACAATTTTAATATCAAAGATCCCTATGGATCACACAGGTTGTAATCCTTTGAAACATATGTAGGAATAAAGTATGCAATTATAACATGCGTTTTCTCCAATCCTTAAATTCTTAAATATACTCAAATACCCAAAATTTCAAGGAGTTCCTGCCTTAAAAACAGGAGCTAACCACAGTTATTTTGTGTTCTTTGCTACATTGGTTTCTATTAACCCATTTATTCTATCAGAAGAATTTTTATTCATTAAGATAGAAGAAATACACATAATTATATATATATATATATATATGTATGTATATATATGTATGTGTATATATATATATATATATATATATATATATATATATATATATATATATATATATATATATATATACACACACACATATACACATACACCTACATAGACAGACAGGCAGACACACATACACACTCACACACTCACCTACACACACATATATATATATACGTATGTTTTGATATGTATATATGTATATATATATATATATATATATATATATATATATATGCTCACACACATTTATATGAAAAAGGGTGATATAAATATATATGTATACATATATGCGTGCATGTATGTATGTATGTATATATATATATTCTTTGTTTAGTTGATTGCGTGTTTACGATGTGCAGTTCTCAGTCAACGCATCGCACCGTAACAGCAGTTATTCCATTGACGTGTGTAACTTTGTGTTTGTAAAACGTAGAGGAAGATAGGAGACAGGTTGTACAAAAAAAAGAAAAAGAGAGAGGAGGGGTGTATTGGAAATGGGGAGTGAAAGAGAGTAAATACACACGTATTCATCTACGTGTAACGTGTAACGTGTACGTCCTTGTCTTGGTGGACTAACACGACCTTCCACTAAATGATCAATAATCGATTATCGTTCACCAACCCTAAGTCATTAACCATAGGTAACAGAGACACGTATGATCAAAGTCGTTCCACCACGACCACACTGTTCTTTACTCGGACATTGAATAAATACAACTACTTCAGGATATATTTTTAAAAATAGTTCTAAAGCGAAAGATTTGACTGCTATTTCTCACATGTTCACCACGTAGAGCAGTGGTTGTCAGCCATTTTTTTTGCCTTTGGACGACCTCTTTGATTCCTGTATTATACAGATGGATACCCGTACCCATTCAATATTTAGAAGCATTGTACTATATTTTTATCATTAATAGTTGTGGCTGTGTGGTAAGAAGCTTGCTTCCCAACCACATGGTCACGAGTTCAATCCCACTGCGTGACACCTTGGCTACGTGTCTTCTACTATAGCCTCGGGCCGACCAAAGCCTTCTCAGTGGATTTGGTAGACGGAAAGCGAAAGAAGTCCGTCGTGTGTGTGCGTATATATATATATATATATATATATATATAGATAGATAGATAGATAGATAGATGTATATGTTTGTATGTCTGTGTTTGTCCCCCCACCATTGCTTGACAACCGATGTTGGTGTGTCTACGTCCCGTAACTTAGCGGTTGGGAAAAAGTGACCGATAGAATAAGTACTAGGCTTACAAAGAGTAAGTCCTGGTGTCGATTTGTTCGACTAAAGGCGGTGCTCCAGTATGGCCGCAGTCAAATGACCGAAACAACCAAAAGAATATCCGACGGGCTTCTTTCAGTTTCCGTCTACCAAATCTACTCGCAAGTCTTTGGTCGGCGCGAAGCTATAGTAGATGACACTTGCCCAAGGTGTCATGCAGTGGGACTGAACCCGGATCCATGTGGTTGGGAAGTAAGCTTCTTACCACACAGCCACTCTTACGCCTGTGTACAAAAATTTGTATAAAGCCGTATGAAACATTGTTAAAATATTTTATGTGTTGTAAGTATAACCAATTTATTGCACATTAATTTTAACATCTAAATCTTTTATGGCCCTGCAAGGGTCATGTAGCGTAGAGGCTCCTTCGTTGATTCGTATAAATGATAACGCAGGGTGTTGGGGGCTTGGCGGAATTGGTTAAGCAACAGAAAAAAAAAAGAAAGAAAAAAAAGCCTAGCGGCACTAATGTCTCTAACTTCGGAGTTCAACTCCCGCTATGGTTGACTTTCCCTTCTTCCTTTTGGAGGTGTTAAAAATTATTACTACTTAAGGACCGGGTTTGATTTAATCTGTAATCGACCAGTTCCCCTTCTTCCAAATGTTCAGGCCTTGTGCCTATTGTAGAAAGGATTTGTAGTTTTGCTAAGGCAGTGAGCTGGCAGAATTGTTTGCTCGACGAGTAAAATGCTTAGCAGCATTTCGTTCGTTTTCACGTTCTGACTTTGCCGTTTATCCTCTCGGATTCAGTGAAATAGGTACCAGTTGAGCACTGGGGTCAGTGTAATCGACTTACCACTCTCCCTAAATAGCTGGTCTTGTGCCAAAATTTGAAATCATTATTTATAGCTTTGCCAACTTTAAGATTCACCGATCCCAAAACGAACTATCCTGTTTTGACTGCTAAACTTCATCGTCCCACCCCCAACCCGCCAATATCAGAACGTGGCTTTGTTATCTTTTATTCTATAAACACTTCCATGGTCGTTCTGACGAACCTTTCTTTCCTGTACCTTCTCTTAACATTATTAATCGAAAGCAGAGCCGGATTAAGACCCATTGAGGTCTTAAGCGCTTAAAATATCTTGGTGTCCCCATATATATGTAATTCAAAATATAAACAACAATAATCCATAAAATTAAGTTTCACTTTTCAAAATGAAACAAAACTAACAAAAAGACAGAAAATAAAATTTATTTTTATATATTTCCACTTTATTTTTATTTGAAAAGTTTTCTCCTACTTTTTGCAAAGTCTTTGATGCGATCCTCAAAATTAATCTTACGTAACACATCTGCTTCTATATTTGGTAGAGATAAGGCATCCCGAATATTATTTTAGCAAGCTAAAAGTGATTTCTTTCGTGCCGTAAATCATTGACCATTTCTGTGATGAACTCCCCCCACCGCCACCATTTCCCTTAATGCCTAAAGTACGTGCTTATTTTGCTTAATGGTTAATCCAGCGCTGGTCGAGAGGCTCGTCTTTCTTCTAATGTTCTTCCTTTCACTGTTGTTGTCTTCGTTCTGTAAGAAGTATTGCTACTCAGCAGTTTCTTTCCTTGAATATTTTCCTCATAGAACTCTATTCTTGTTTCCCCGATAAATATCATTTCCATTCTTTTAAATCTTGCATTGATCGTCATTTGTTTTTTAAGGCAGCTTCTTATTAGATGAATTAAAAAAAAAAAAAAATTATTTTTATAAACGTCTTCTTCCTATGACCCAGGCTGACCTGTTAGAGGATGTGGTAGACAGAAAGTATATATATATATATATATATATATATATATATATATATATGAAGAAACGATGAATTTTTTCATTACGAAATTTTTCGTTATTTTTTCATTATGAGGTTTTTTCACGCTGACTACTTGATAAATTCTTATAAAGAATTTATCCTATATTATATTATATATATATATATATATATATATATATATATATATATATATATATAAGTATGTATATGTATATATATATATATATATATATATATATATATATACGTGCACACACACACATATTTATGTTTATTTTACTATATATATATATAGTAAAATAATGTTCTACATATGTATGTATGTATGTATGTATGTATGTATGTATGCATGTATGTATGCGTGTTTCTTTCCTTATAAAACATAACCATTGCAGCGGTCATTGTCGCTATTGAAAATGGTAATTTTAACAAAAGCCCTGGGCTCAGATATGATTCTATTGGGTTCGAAGTATTTTCAAAATAATGGATTATTTGTTTCTGTACAAAACTGATCAATGACTGAAAGATGATTTAAAGGAATGATGAAGAATGGATGTGGAGGAGTTTGGCGTTCATGATTTGCTCTCTTGAGAAGAAAAGCTTTTTGCTTTTGTTACTATTTTTACATAATTCCAACAAATCTTTATGGGAACAAGAAAATGGAATTGATCATTAGGAAACACCACAAAAGTTTAATATTCGTGAAAACCGATATTGCTCCACCTATTGGAAGGTAACGGAAATAAATCGTTTAGAAATCAGAAGAATTATTTGATATAATTTCGAACTCTAATAGGATTAGAAAAAGTAAAAACTGCAAGTTCTTCCCAGAATTTTCCATTACATAAAACCTTAAAGAGGTGAAAACCGCAGCACAGTGACAAAGAGTCCATAGATAAACAAAAGGAGACCAATTTTTGGCGGGTGTTATTAAAATAGTTGACAAACTTTGATCCTATTATGATATCATATCTCAGTGAACCCTGAAAGAATATCACACCGGTCAAGAAAATAAAACTTTTATTTTCTGGCATAAAATTTCAGAGCTGTTTTAGACTAATTTGGAGGTGCTGATTTCAAAACTGACCTCATATTTGCTATATCACGTCACATTTTTGTGCCATCGGTATATACCTTTATTTAATTGAAGCAGACCAAAAGTTAACTTTACTCCCCTATTTGCGGGAATTATGATTGGATTGTCATACTAATTTTGAGGTTTGAACTGAACCACGGTGATCTAGTTCTGGATACAACATCGAAAAGAAGGATGTGCTGTAATAACCTCAATATCTTCTGTTACATCTGTGGAAACTTTACTCCACAGACTCAAAGTTGCAACATAAATAACTTTGTTAAGAAGGTGTATCTTGCTTACTTTAAAGTAACACTTAAAGACCAGGACAAAAACTGAGCTCCCCACAATGTACTACCTTTTCGAGTCTCAGTGACGAGAAGGCAGGAATATTTGATGAACCTCAAATAAGAACACTCGTCAGGGATCCACATTTTGTTACAACCATGAGTGCTGTGGAGGCTAGAACTTGGAATGCCTTCTCTGATGTGGAGAGGAATTTCCTTGGAAACAGGAAAGCTGACAACTATCGAGAGATTGTGGAGGAGCTGCTCTTGACTTTGCAAGTACTTGAATGTAGAATAAGCATTAAATTGTACTACTTACACAGTCACTTAGGTGAATTTCCAGAGAACCTGGGTGATGCTAGCGAAGACCAATGCGAACACTTTCATCAAGATGTAAAAGTAATGGAAGAACGCTATCAAGGCGGATGGGACTTAAAACATGATGACACATTACTGCTGGAGCTTGATGAGAGATATTCCACAAGCGATCGTCAAAAAAGAGGAAGTTCTTGCATTAATAAGATGATCAGAATGAACGACCACAATGAATAAAGCTTTTCTATTCATATTTTGTTATAATCAAGATTAATTCTTATATGCTAATGTGCAATTAGTCTCACAACTCTGTTTTGATTAATTAGATTAAAAAAAGACATATTGTCTATCAAAATTGTATCCACGTATGTTTAATTCTTCTTCTATGAGCATTAAATTGCTGTTTCTAGCAAAACTAAAAGACTTTATATCTCAAAATTCTGATGTAATAGACAAAATATGATGCCAGATTTGGATTCAGCGCATCAAAATTAGCTAAAAACCATTGATAAGCCTTGTCCTAGAAAACGTGTTGACCAATTTTATATTGACCTCTGTTAATGCGGAATGAATATATTTAGTTAATTGCTTCTACCGTTCACCAAAAATTGTTACTATATTTTCCGGCATGCAAGTTGAATTTTTCAAATCAAAATTTACAGCCAAAAAAGATAGGCCGACTTATACACCAAGACAAGCAATGATGCTTGAATGCTAACTCTACATGTCTACACTACATACTACGCCAACTTGTATTCAGGGAAGCACGGTATATAGCATTCGTTCAAAGGCCAAATATTTTGATTTTATTTTTTATTCTACTTCACAGCAAAAAGCAGAAACAGTTCGTTGATATTAGTTTTAAAGAGAAATTTTTTATAAAAGTCTTTTTTTTTTTTTTACATTGATCCAAATAAAACAAAAAATATGTTGAAAACATGATGGAAGTAATTTGGGATCAACTTGTAGAAGATAGAAAAATCTTTAGAAAACTATCGATGCTCATGCTATGACAATGGTACAGTTTTAAATGGCTGTAGTGTTCAACAGAGAAATAATGCAAAGCTATTTTTATGATAGCTTTACTCATAAATGATAATAAGTCTCTTAATTTGACTAGAACGTGAGCTGCAAACCATGATGTTGCGATGATAAACTTTTAGAGTAACAAGTTAATGTTATATTTTGAGAGCTTCAACGAGCCAAAACACACCGTCAGGTTTAGCTTTTTTAGCCACTGAACTTCTAAAAACTGAAAACACAAACGTTGATGATGTCATAGGTACAACACCAACTTCCGGGCACAGTCCGGAACCTCTTATATTCCGCAATAATTTACGCTAAATGTAGCAGTACTTCATTTAATTATCTAAGTAAGTTTAATAATTGTTCAATTTAGAGTATGCTGAACAAGGTGATCAACTCTGAGTAATCGAGAAAGGCTTCGGAGCCAATGGTTCTGGAAAATCGATGTTGTACTCGTATTTGTGTTTTCGCATTGTCAAAAGTTAAAAAAAAAAAAGTACCGACATACAAGGAGAACGACGCCATTTCAATAAATGCTTATGTATTTTTGTATAGTTGTACTTGTAAATGAATGTATTAATAATTGCTTTTAATGTCTATGCGTAATATATATAACTGACATAAAATAAACTTCTTATAATTACGAGATATTAATCTAAGTAGCAAGTTTAGATAGTCTATCGAAAATTAGCAATATTATAAAGAACATCACTTTATGGGGATTATTTATTGATTCACATTGGGTATGATCCCTAATTCTGTTATACCACTGATCTAACACCAATATTTTTTGAATGAGGAGGGGAGTGCCAAGATTGATAATATGAAATATGTCATATTCCATGGCACATCTCTGAAACGGCCCATAGATGTGATCTTAAATTTTTTTCTTTCGTTGTTTTTAGTATGTCATTTTACTACTTAATCCTCACAAGAAAAATTTTTAATTTCATCATACTAAAGCATTATAATTTTAAATGTACTTACAAAAGAAGGTTTTCTTAAATTCAATCGTGTTTTATGTATTACACCGATATTTGTCTATTTATGTACGTTTATGTATTCTGGAATTTTATTTCCATTTTATAAAGAATACATACATATTTATATAAGTTTCGAATGTGTATTTTAATTATGTTCTTTTAGACTCCGCATGTGTTGCCTCCATAAAAATATTATCTTGAATACAGCTCAAAACGATCACTACATCTTCCTATCTGTATATTAATGGGAGTTATTGTTAACATTAACAAGCCCTAAATAAACTATATATTATATATATATATACATACATACTCAGATAGACGTATATATGTATGTAGCCATCTCTCTCTCTCTCAATCAATATCTCTCTATCTATCTATCTATCTATCTATCTATCTGTGTGTATGTATATGTGGGTATACTGCATTACTTCAAGAGATTGTAGGCCTGCGGGCACACACACACACACACATCCATACACGCACACATACAGATATATACACGTACACAAATGTATAGTTGTGGGATCACACATTATAGAGATACATCAAAATGTATGTAGGTTTGAGTGTGTGTGTATATATATATGTGTGTATGTGTGTATGCGTGTGTGAGTTTGTGTGTGCGCGTATATATGTGCAAGTGTAGTTGTTTGCTGTATTATGTACGTGTACATGTATATATGTATGAATGCACACACACACACACACACACATATATATATGTGTGTATATATATATATATATATATATATATATACACGTATGTATATATATGTACACGTACGCATTTATTTATTTCTCTCTGCCCCTCCTGTGCTTATGTGTGGAAGGAGGAAGGGCGTTCTGCGCGCCCGTCAGCCCACCCTCGTATGTGTGATTTTGCGACTTTGGTCAACGCCGTCGTCCCCACCAAACCGACTGACTGCAGTTGTTTGATATACCATTAACGGATTTCGAATAGAAGTAGATTGTGCTGATTATAAAACTGATAGATTACGTATAGCTAAGCAGTTGGGTTGTTCAGAAATCAGAGACACCTCACTAAAGCAATAATGCAATAAAGATAAAATAAAATAAAATAAAATAGCAGGACTCTGAAAAATAATCAATCAGTGTGACAGATGTGTGAGCCTTGATAGGCTGTAATCGCAATTGTGTCGTGGCTGAACGAATGCATATAAACTAATCACTGTCTGAGATTATTCAGTTTTTAGATTAGAGAAATCTCAGCTTCACAAACATAACTCAATAGTCAGTCAGAGACTTCATAATTAGAATTTTGATTGAGCCAAACGAAAGAAAGAAAGAAAAAAAAAAGCCACACTTCTGCCCTTTTTTATTTTCTGAAATCATCGTTACTCTGTAAGTACAGTTTTTAAATTTCATTTTTTATTTCAAGTAATTTTTGTTTTTACTAATGGCAATATATATTAGGGCACAGAAAATTGCGTCAAATGACGTAACGCAATTAAAGTAAAAATGGTGTTGTAGATGCCAAGCAACGAATGACTATACTCTAAAGTCTTTTGTTTGTTCATTCTATCTGTCTCATATAATGTGTGTGTGAGTGTGTGTATGTATGTATGCATGTATGTATGTATGTATATATATATATATATATACAAACACACACACACACACACACACACACACACACACACATATATATATATATATACATATATATATATATATATGTGTGTATGTATGTATGTGTATATATATATATATATATATATATATATATATATATATATATATATATATATATATATATATATATATATATATATATATAAGTTCCTATACGCGTGTGGACAAATTTCTGAGATACCAGATGAACCCACACAGTTGCAAGAGGTACGAGGAAGATCAACTCCATTCAACTAGCTATTTCACCAGAAACAATACAGAAAAAAAAAAGCTAGTCGCAGCATAGCCCCAGCCTCTAGCTGAAACCTGTGTGGGTTATTAATCTGTTACCTTGCGCCAATGCAAGAAATCACGAACAAGTGTATAATTATACTGTTGAAGAGCGATTCAGAAAGCAATTATACTTAGAATGAGCCTGGTTCGCAATCTGATTTCTATTTCTGAGTGAGACCATCGAGGCAATTACACTTGTTGGAAAACATTTTTCTTTAAAAAAAGAAATTATTGTGTTTCGCATAATTATCAGCCCTATATGAAATCGATCTCTGATCTGGTGAATGGCACAGAATTCTGTCCATGATTCGTTTTCCATTCTCGATTGAAGCAAACTGACTACGTTTCATGTTCTTCAAAGAGCCATAATAAAAAATGCCTACGTCACTCATTGAAAACTTGAGATAAAGTGTCCATAGAAAACCCTGTTAATTGATAACAAAAAACATTTGAGTTGCAGTGTCTCTGTATATAATGTAGCTAAAACCTGGATCAAGGGAATGTAAACGTGGCACCTTTGTATAAGATACTTAGATCTACTTAAGGCCTCTTAGAAATCTTAAGAAAATAGCGAAGAACCTAACCGCAAAGAAGTCATACCGTATACAGAATAATACTTCCTGTAATAGCTAACAAATGGTTCTAGCATGATATAGCTAATGGTACACTGTAGTATATAGTTCATGGAATAGACTACTACTACTACTACTACTACTATTATTATTATTTAAGGGGAGGAGATCCAGACAAATTCCTCTGGGATCATAATTTAATGTTAAAGTATACGTGTAATCCAATAAATTTGCGTGCATGTGTGTGTGTATGTGTGTGTGTGTGTGTGTGTGTGTGTGTGTGTGTGTGTGTGTGTGTGTGTGTGTGTGTGTGTGTGTTGATAGCGGTGGAGGCGATCATGACGGTTTCGACACCTGACTGAAAGCTATTTCACTTCAGAAATTTCGCAACATCCTATTCCCCCATCACTAAGAGTGCAAAATCACCTTTCCGGTTAAAAGAAAAAAAGCATTTTTTAATAAGGGAGTGGATTGGCGAGCAAAAATTTGTTCGATCTCGAGCTAATTTCCACACCCAAATGCAATCTTTTATGATAGTTATAGTATTAGAAAAAGTCCAAAATCGAATTTCAACATCCTTATCAAGATTCGTTCATGTACCTTAATAAGAAAAAAAAAATATGATTACGATTGGCTACGTCCTTCTGAGGTGGGCAGAATTATCAGTCAGATACTGGAAACTGTATTATTGGTTTGTACCTAAGTTCGGGATTTTTATTATAATTAACATGGTAAGCACTGGAAACTACAATGTGCCAAAGTAAATGTCTTGCAGTATTTAGTTATAAGATTTTGCGTTCTAAGATCAAATACTGCAGGACTCAATTTCGCCTTTTATTCTTCCGGAGCCAATAAAATAAGTGTAGAGGCGTGTACTGGGATAGTTTCAATCAACAATATCCACCCGCTTCCAATTTGCTGTCTTTGAATCAATATAATAAATCCCTATTGATGTTATAAAACGCGCTGGGGGAAAGCGGCGTGTTGGTAGAACTGTTAGAAACGTTGAATAATAGCAAACAGCTCTCGGTCGCTGAGTTTAAATCTCACTGATTTTTTTTTCATACATTTGAATTCGATAAAGTACAAATGAACAAAAGAGTCGGTTCTCTCCTTCTTCTTCTTCTTCTTCTTCTTCTTCTTTTTCTTCTTCTTCTTCTTCTTCTTCTTCTTCTTCTTCTTCTTCTTCTTCCACTTCCTCCTTCTCCTTTTCTCCTCTTCCTCCTCCTTCTTCTTCTCCCCTTCATCTCATCCCCCTTCCTCTTCTTCTTCCTCCCCCCTTCTTTGTAATAAACCAGCTGTGCTCAAACTTGACCTGGAGAGAGATGGATTCCGACACGCTTATAATCCCCAAGAAAGGGCAGTGTGTCGGGCATTATATCATGACAGTGGCACTTGCAACTCCACCAAAAGTTAAGGGCCCAAAGAAAAAAAAGGAAAAAGTGATCCTGATCACTGAGACAGCAAAACCCTAATTTAGATTTTTTATTATAGTTGTGAGTTCAAATCTCGTCAGAGCTAACTTTTTTTTTTATTCCTTTAGGGCCAATAAGATAAGTTACAGTCATATGCTGTTATCGATTTAATCAATAGTGTTCGACTACTATAAAAATTGATCTTAAATCAATATTATAGCTGTATCAAATATCATGTAGTGAGTACCATGATAATATTGGTTTCGCTTTCGGTTTCGACTATTAATTAGAACAATTTACACTTCAGCGCAGCTTCTGTTTCTCAACCTCTAAAAATAATTAAGGCTTCAAGATTCAATCCACCCAGTTACGATTTCAACTTCGGACCCTTTTGTTTCTTTTTCAGTGCTAAAGCAATCTTTGGAGAGATGACTGGATGTCATAGCTCCTCATTTTATGGGACCTCTCTTAAAAACCTAACTGTCCCCTATGACAAATATTTTTAAATCACTTCGTCAATTTTGAAACAAATACAAACCGGTTCTTTTACCCTTTTCTTTGTTCTTTTTTGCAGTCGCACCAAAAATGACGACCCTAGAAAAGTATATCTTTTTTGTAGTTGTGGGCTTCCTTTGCCTCTGCAATGTCCAAGCAGAGATCGAGTGCAACTATACTGTGACGACGCAAGCCTGGTTCGATATCGTTATCAAAGATTATGATGGTCCCGGAGAAGATCTTCATGATCGTCTTGTGGTCGGTCTGTTTGGAAAAACAGCTCCAATAACTGTCTTGAACTTTGCCAAAATCACAAATGGCTACAAACATCGTAGCGTAAGTATTTACAATTAAGTAGATTTTAAGGTAAACTAACATTTTCAACTTTTATCGCTTTTATTTTCATTTAGATCTTTCAAAACTATTTTTCTGTTCAAGTTTTACTCTTAATCCGTTGCGCGTTTGAATATCACCACCAGGTCCTTGGTGACTTTAGCGAAGCCTATTCTGCTGAAAGTTGAATGAACTCCTCTTAAGTCTCTATAAAATAGTTATCAATACAATAAATACCAGACTGAAATAAGTTCTGGGGTCGAAGTGATCAACTAAATCCTTGAAAGAGTTGCACCAGCATAGCTGTAGTGCAATGACGGAAACCAGAAAAAGCGTCAATGGGTCTGTAATATTATACTTCTTGTCATGTATTTGAATGTTACAATTTTAAGAACCTTAACTAGCGATCGGATTCGAACACGTAATCGAAATCTTTAGCATGATGGGACAACGCTACGAAGATGTAAAACTGATGAATCAAAATAGTAATAAGAAAATTTATAAATCGTGATATTTCCATGAGTGTTGCTCGTGTATATAAATAATATTATGGGAAAACTAGTACTATTGTTGACACTTGGTTACTTCAAGTTTTGTGTTCAGCACTCCACATTAGCGAAATAGTTACCAAAAATATTGCTTCTAATTTAGACACAAGGCCAGCAATTTTAAGAGAGGGATTAGTGGATGCCATCGACATCAGTACTTGGAACTTAGGAACTATTAGATCTTTCATGGGCCCTTGGCCTCATAAGGCCGGAGCTGAAATGGGTCTCCATAGCTTACCAGTGACTGAGATTACAACACCATGATTCTGTCGCAAGGTTAACTCACCAGTTATTGCTGGAACTCATTTACAGCTGAGTGAACTGGAACAACGTAAAATAGTGTCTGGGCTCAAGAATACAATGCACTGCCCAGTCTGGAAATTGAAACCTCAATCTCACGATTATGAGTGAAAAACCTTAACCACTAGGCCGCACGCCTTCTCATTACTATTTTACTGGTACTTAATTTTAGTGAACCCGGAGAGATGAAAGGCAAAGTCGTCATCGATACGATTTGAACTCAAAGCGTAAAGAGCCGGAAGAAATACTATAAGGCATTTCTTCCGATGGCGTAACGATTCTGCCGTTCAGCGTCTGTCCATTACATTCACGTGTAACCTGCGACCCGCGTGACTTTCTGCATGGCACGCCTAGCAAAAAGATTACCTTGGATTTTTTGGTAGTGCAGCTTGACTGATCATGAGTCATGTCTCATGCGGACCGCTTCTCGAAAACAGTTTGCCCCTGCCTGGTCTCTTACGGACAGAGTTGGCTAAAATCTGTAGATATAACCCAAAGTACAGTGAAGCATTGATAAATAATACTTAAACAAACACACACACACATACACACACACACTCTCTCTCTCTCTTTCTCTTTCTCTCTCTCTCTCTTTCTCTTTCTCTTTCTCTTTCTCTCTCTCTCACTTTTACCATGCTACATACTTTAATTAAAAGGAGGGGGTGAAGGTGCATGGCTTAGTGGTATTCAGCAGCGCGTTGTGTCCTTGAGCAAGTCATTCTATTTCACACTGCTCCAGTTCACTCAGCTGGCAAAAATGAATAGTAACTGTATTTCGAAGGGCAACCTTTTCACATTCCGTAATTCAAAGGGCCGGCCTTATCACAATAGGTGTCAAACTGAATCTCCCTGAGAACTACGTTAAGGGTACACGTGTCTGTGAAGCGCTCAGCCACTTGCACGTTAATTTCACGAGCTGGTTGTTCCGTTGATCGGATCAACTAGAAACCCCGCCGTCGAAACGGAAGGGCTGAAATTGCTAAAATTTTGCTACTCTTCTATTTATTGCTGGTAACAGTTGGTGCCACGTCGAGGCAGGATCAAGTAGTTGGGTTGCTTCTATAATTGCTATAATTGCAGTAAATATTTAAATATATTGATCGTTCACCAGCTTTTGTAATTCGTCCTTTGGTTGCAGCGGAAGAAAGGACAGCTGACTGATATAAAGAGTAGAGAGTGTCGGACCACAATGCCTTATACAAATTCATTGCGCCTATTCTCGGTTCGAATCTCAGTAGTGATCGACTTACATTATTATCGGAACAGATAAAATTTTTAAAAAAGCCAGTCAAGTATTGGATTCGATTGAACTGATTATATCCCTTCCCTAAATACGTGGCTTGACCGTTGTTAGAAATCGATTCTTCACCATCACTTAAACTTTATTTTCTATTTTGAGCCCCTGTCAGCCCATATCGAAGATCTGCGATTTAAACCATTCCATCCTTGACCATTCCGTTTATTTCCTATGTACGGAAATCTCGTTAGGGACCACATTATACAGCGTGTTCTTTTTAAAGGCGGTAGGGTGTGGTCTGGTGGTGGTGATTTGGCTGCTATTTCTAGGAGGTCGAGCAACTACATAGAAGGCTCCGTCGTATGCAACGGTAACAGATGGTAGAGTTAGCAGCGACTCGATACACACGCATGCACGCACACACACACACACACACACACACACACACACACACACACACACATATATATATGCATGCATTTACGCTCTTCAGCCTTTTGGAATCGACAAAATAATTACTTGGAGGAGTCAAGTACTCGGATCGATTTAGCAAACTTTATCTCTCTTTGAAATTGAGAAGCCAATGTCTTGCACAATATTTAAAATGGATAAAATATTGTTATTGTCGTTTGGTTCCTATTTTAGTCGGGGCTAGGGACCCTCATAGATATTCGATGTTTAAAAAATTCTCTTATATTTTTATTATCTAATATTAGGAATTGTATTTAAAAAATTGTTGAAATAGTTTGTGTAATGTAGCAATATAACCAATTTATTGCTCATAAATATAAACAAGATATCATACATATAAACATGCATGCATACACAGGGATACATATATACACACACCTATACACATATACCCACATGTATACACATATATATAGTACATAAAAGTGTGTATACTCATATGTAATTCAGGCACTGTCTGGTTGGTGTCATTCTGTGGATTGTTGGAATGGTAGATCCGGGGTTTTGGTATTAATTTTTTGGTTCAGTTTCCGTTGGCATTTTCGAATAAAGTATTCTTCCTTGGTCTTACGAAAATGTTCATTTTTCTGTCCATAGACTGAAGAAAGGGAATAGTTTAAACTTCCTTTTCCCACATTTTTCGATGTGTTCACTGCAGGTTGTGTTTCTAACGGAGGGGCCATGCATTTGTTGTTTATGTACCCTTACTCTCTCATATGGTCCAATGCCCGTTTCACAATGTAGTATTCTTTGCATTCGGGACACGTGGCACAGTAGATTAGGTTTCTGGATTTGCAATTCATATTTACATTTATTTTAAAGGTGTTGTCTTTGAAAGTAATTTATTCACCTTCTTCAATGTAATCACACGTTCGACAGCGAGAGTCACCACATCTTTGAATTTTCTTTGTTGTTTCTCTAGTTGTAAATCTTGCGAGGGTTAAGAGCTTTTTTAGGCTAGGTGCTTGACGTCTGTTATAAATTATTTTAGAATCTATTATTAATTTGTTCGTTCTTGATGATTGTTGAAGAATTGAGAGGTACCTTTTTGCAGTATTGATGATGTCATGATTTCTTGGGTTGTGGGTGATGACAAAAGGAATGCTTATCAGTTCATTTTTATTCCTGTGCGTTTGTTTTGTTTTGAGGTCTATAACTGAGATGTTTTTCGCTTTGGAGATTAAGCTAGTGAATATTTTTGTTCTTTTAGAAATATTTTGAATTCCTGTAGTCTTTTATCCCTTAATTCTGCATCTGTTACTATAGTGCACATTCGTTTGGCCATATTAAAGGCTATGTTTCTTTTGGTATGTGAGGGATGGGAGGAATGAAAGTTCAAATATTGATGTGTGGCTGCAGGTTTGTAGAAGAGATCTGTTTTTATGGTCTTATTTTCTTTAATTAGAAGTATGTCTAAAAAAGGCAATTCCTTTGTGTGTTGTTCCATGATAAATGTTATCGAGACATATATATATGCATATGCATATATATATATATATATATATATATATATATATATATATATATATGCACACACACACACACACACACATACACACACACACACACAAATATATATATATATATATATACATATATATATATATATATATATTATGCTATTGCAAATGCAAATCCGTACATATGAACATATATATGTATGCATGTATGTATGTATGTATATACGGATTTACATTTGTCACAGTGCAAAAAAATATTTATAACGTATTACATCTTTACTCCCTCTTGAAGGAAACATTAAACTATTCAAATGTTGTATGTACCAATATATAGATCTCTCATTAAAGGAGACTTTGATGGTGCTGTTAGCTTTTGTAACTGGTAATTTTCAGCACATACGTCCAGTGTTCTATAATACAATAATGTTAACAATTATAATTTGATCAGAAAAAATATTTTGCCAGGATTTGACCTATAGACAGTTCGGCTATTGATGATGATATATATATATATATATATATATATATATATATATATATATATATATATATATATATATATATATATATATATATATATATATATATATATATATATATATATGTATATATATATATATATACATATACTCACGCGCACGTGTGTGTGTGTGTGTGTGTGTGTGTGTGTGTGTCTTTGTGTTTGTTCCCCATCACCACTTGACAACTGGTGTTGGTTTGTTTACGACCCCGTTACCTAGCGGTTTGGCAATAAGAGACTAGGGTCGATTTGTTCGACTGAAGTCTTCAAAATGATGCCCCAGCATGGCTGCTGTCTAATGACTGAAACAAGTAGAGGAGAGAAGAAGATCTATATAGAATTTATTTTGGTGTAGGATACGGGTTGATGTACTCTTTGATATAGACTCGGAATAAGGAATAAAAAGGATATTTTCGTCCAACTTCGTGTGTAATTTTATGCGTCAATGACAGCTCTTTTTTGCACGAGTCTGAATATATATCTGTTTCAGTTGGCATATTAAAGATGTGGCATTCCACGTAGACAGAACACATACGTAGTACGTGCGTGTGTTTGTATACGTGTGTGTGTGTGTGTGTGTGTGTGTGTGTGTGTGTGTGTGTGTGAATTTATCTTTCGATAGGTAGAGTAAGGAGGCCTCTTGGAAGTTTGGCTTTCACATAGTGTAACACGTCACCATACTATGGTGTACACGTCAACAGACAGGGTATAGTATTCATGAAAATTGTAATCAATACACACCGATAGCATCGATTATGGTTATACTGTTGGCATTTAATGACGTAAGAGTTTGCTGTTGATATTGATTGGTGATTTGGAAGTATCCGTTGATTTAATTGTTTAAATTTTGTGTTGAATTTCGAAAGTATTACAATAGTGATAATCTACTGAGCATTATTTCTCTGAATTTATATAAAACTTCCGTAAAGGAATGAAAAACCATTTTTATATTCAATAAGTTACTAAAACCAGAGAATAAATATGTCAGCATTTTCTAATTCTATTAGATCTAGTAATTAATTTGTAAAATTAAGACATAATAGAAATAAAACGTGATTTTTTTTAGGGAATGGAAGAAAAAAGCTTTTATTTATTTATTTATTGCTCAATTTAATGGCCGTTTATTTTATCAGAGAAATAAGTTGAATACAAGGCTAAAAACAAGATCGACGTATCATTTTGTAGAAAACTGATTTCCACACAGCGAAATTTTGTCAAAAATAATTTATTTCTTTTGACCCCCAGAAGAGAAATAATTTAGTAACAAGGGTAAAATTATGATATTATATTATATTATATTATATTTTATCCATCCATCCATCTATCTATCTATCTATCTATCTATCTATCTATCTATCTATCTATCTATCTGTCTGTCTGTCTGTCTGTCTGTCTGTCTGTCTGTCTGTTTGTCTGTCTGCCTATAATTACTAGTGTGTGTATGAGGAAGAGTGTTGTGTATCATTATATTTAAGTACATACACATATAGATATATGTATAATTTAACAGCTAAATGCACTGGGAACAACATTATATGTGTATATATACATATAAATATATCTCTCTCTTTCTCTCTCCCCTCTCTCTAAATATATATATATATATATATATATATATATATATATATATATATATATATATAGATAGATAGATAGATAGATAGATAGATATAGACATGAAAACTCATTACCTGTGTAGTTTGCTTTTGTCATTGTCCTCAACATTCGTTGTTGATGCCACCAAAAATGAGCAATACTATCGTTAAAGTTGTGAAATTGTAAGGATTTGTTTTGAACGATAACTGACGAGGAATTGTCACGTCCATATCTTGAGTGTGAATTTTCCGTTCGTTTCTTTATCATGGTTCTGTTTATTATTTGAAACACACACACACACACACACACATCATTACAGATCCAATCTGCCGGTAATTTTGTATTACTTTACTGCAGCAGACACAAATAACAACTTCTGACATAGACTCGTGGCCAAAAATTTTGGAAGGATTACCTGATTGGTTTTTCGATCACGGAAGGAGAGAAAGTGAAATTGACTTCGGCGAAATTTGAACTTACGACGTGAAGGCAGACGAAATGGCGCTAGGCATTTTACTCGGCGCGCTAACGATTTTGTGGTAGCTGGTACACTTGCCACGAAATCCAAACTGTTATCTAAGAGGCTGAAGGACACTGAAACTGAGGCATGCATTGCCGGTGTGCAGAAAAGTTCCATTCTGTATTCTGGAGGAATCTTAAGATTCATGAGATTTGGAGAGACTTGTTTTTCTACAAATCTCAAGAAAACATCCTTTCAAATTAGTGCCAGCAAATTTGAGGTGAAAGTACGAGTCAATATCATTGCTCTCCCCGCTCCGTATTCGACTGGTGCCTTATTTCATCTGCTTCGAAAAGATGAAAAGCAAAGTTGACTTTGGCGGGATTCAACTAAGACTGTAAAGGGCGCAAACAGTTTGTCCGTCTTTTATCAATTCTACTACTTCACAACCCTAAGAATAAGCGTAATAATAATAATAATAATAATAACAATAGGAATACAAAAGTGTAATGTAAAGATGATACCAGTAATACCAGTCATGATCGGGGTATTAGGGTCAATCTCATTTTAAGGAAAGTATTATCTGCCTAAGGTCATTGTTGGGATTTTACAGATGACTAAATACTGCGGTGTCTTTTTCATCCTTACTACATGACATAGTATTAATAATAGTAATGGTGATGATAATAATAATAGTAATGGTGATGATAATATAGGCGCAGACGTAGTTGTGAGATTGAGAAGACTGCTTCTCAATCATGTGGTCTTGGATTCAGTCTCACTGCGCAGTACCTTGGGTAAGTGTCTCCGATTATAGCCCCTGGCTGACCAAAACTTTGTGTGTGGAAGTGTGTTGTGTTTGTCCCCCACAAACGCCTAAAACCGATATTGGTTTGTTTGCGTTCCCATACTCCAGCGTTTCAGCAAACGAGACCCGAAGAATAAAGTACCAGACTTAAAAATAAGTACTCGACTAAACTCTTCGAGGCGCCGTCCCAGCATCGCTGCTACCCAATGACTGACACAAGTAGAAGACAAAAGAAAACCTATTTTTTTTAGGCCAAATTACAGAAGTCATCATCGGACGACAGAAATTAGAATATGTGACTCTAACGGGCTTTTTTTAACAATATTTCCGACGTTGATGAAGTGTGATGGTTACAACTGGAAATAATAATCGATGACAGTTTGCCGGTCGCTTAACTTTTTACCTTGACAATAAACTCGATGTTATTCTTATATCTCACAAGTGTCTGATAGGATGACAACAAAGATTAACATCTTGCTTTTATAAAAAACACGTTTATCGACAAATTTGTATTCTCTGTTTGAATAATTTATTCAAACATTCACCCATGAATATCTGCAACATCTGTCTTTAGGGAAGGGCGTGACAGGGGCAAGCTAATGAAAGCTGTTACTGTCTGGTTTTTCTGTGTCACTCACAACAGATTTCTCATTTTCGCCAACGCGGCAGTAGACTCAGCAGTAAACGTGGCATCTAAACGTGGCGCATGTGGTTTGAAGTTCTCTTCCCCCCCCCTTCTTTCTTTCTTCCTTTCATTCAACTATGGTGATCCCGTGGCAAACAGCGAAATAATAGTTTTAAATTTTGGCACAAGGCCAGTCTTTTGGGGGAGGGAGTGAGTCGCTTACATCGACACCAGTACTCAACTGGTACTTATTTTATTGATCTCGAAAGGATGAAAGGCAAAGTCGACCGCGGCGGAATTTGAACTCAGAACGTAGCGACTGGCAAAGTACTGCTAAGTATTTAGTCCAGCGCGCTAGCGATTCTACCAGCTCACCGCCTTATACTATTACTACTACTACTACTACTACTACTACTACTACTACTACTCATCATCATCATCATCATCATCATCATCATCATCATCATCATCATCATCATCATCACCACCACCATCATCATCATCATCATCATCATCATCATCATCATCATCATCATCATCATCATCATCATTGTTATTATTGTTATTATTATTATTATTATTATTATTATTATTATTATTATTATTATTTTATGTTTGACTTTTGTCTTGCATTTGTACAAGTTGGATCCAAGTCTCACCCAGAGACCTCAAGAGACAACAAGTTAGAAGTTCATGTAGGTGTTATGCCTAGGGTACCATATATTTGGATTTGTACAGTTTTGTTCAAGTGAATGTTTAAGAAACCATAAGAAAATTATGTTTGCTTTAAAATTTGAGATCACATAGACAGTATTTTACGTAGGATATGGGCAGTTCCAATGAGCACTATCTTTTGGACTTCAGCCATTTTGGGGTTTCCTGGTATCTGAGCTAGGTAGTAATCAGCCCGTTTCGCTGTCATTCCCAGGGCACCTATGACAATAGGTATTGTTTTCGTCTTCAGATTCCACATTTTGCTAATTTCTATTTCAAGATCTTTATATTTGCTCAGTTTTTGGTAGGTCTTGACAGATACGTTTATATCAATTGGGACAGTCATATCAATGAGGAGGCATGATTTTTGTCTGAAGTCTTTCAGTATGATGTCTGGCCTATTTGCGTCTATCTTTCTGTCAGTTTGAATGGTGAAGTTCCAGAGGAGTGCAATGTGATCATTTTCAAGTACTGGGGGTGGTTTGTGTTCCCACCAGTTTTTATCATGGGGCAAGTCCAGGTTTTTGCATATTACCCAGTGAATATATTGTGCAGCTCTATCATGCCTGTTGAGATACTCTGTAGGCGCAAGCAGACTGCACATGGAGACAACATGATCGATGGTCTCATTTTGTTGTTGGCATATACGACATAATGGGGAGCTGCCGTTCTTTAATATGTTGGCCTGGTAGTTCTTTGTAGGTAGGCATTGATCTTGGGCTGCTATGATAAACCCCTCTGTTTCTGATTTCAATCCAGAGGCCATTAACCATTGGTGGGTAAGGGCTTTGTCAATATCTGCATTATTCGCTCTCTTTGGGTATTTGCCATTGAGAGGTTTTCCATGCCATTTTTCAGTCATAATAGCTAAGGCAGCAATTTTAGCACGGGTTTTCAAGCGCTTAGCTTTTTCTGTAGGTGTTTCTAGTTCGTCTAATTCTTGAATTTGTTGCAATTGGAATTCACTTAGATATTCCTTTGCCTGTTTTGTTACTGAGTAAGATGCTTTCTTGCTTTCATATTTTAAGACAAGTTTTAGCATCCAGTCCTCAGAGTTTTTCATATAGGTGTCTAGGCCAATTGTGGCTACCTTCATTGATAATGCCAGCTGTAGTAGTCCTCGACCTCCCTCTTTTCTTGGCAGATAAAGACGTTCTATATCTGCCTTAGGGTGGTGCATTCTATGCATTGTCAACAGTTTTCGTATTTTTCTGTCAACATTACATATTTCAGTAATTGACCAGTTAACGATGTTGAAACTGTAAGTCACGACTGGTATGGCTAGAGCATTGATCGCTTCGATCCTGTTTCTCGCGTTCAGCTCTGTCTTCAGTATTGCTCTCACCCTGCGATAACATTCTCTTCTGATCCTTTCCCTCATCACTGAGTGCTTGATATTGTCCCCTTCAATTACCCCTAGGTATTTGTAGCTCTCCGCTGGTTCTAACTCTTTTATGACATTTTGCTGGTCAAGGTTCACATTAGATGTATTTGTCATTTTTCCTTTGATAAAGATAGCTTTTGCACATTTATCAAGGCCAAATTGCATCCTGATGTCATCACTGAATTGTTTAACAATCGCTAGTAGGCCTTTGAGTTGTTGGTCATTTTTTGCAAAGAGCTTTAAATCATCCATGTAAATGAGATGATTTATATTTTTATCAAATATTTTATAACCATACTGTGCATCATTGAGCAATTTTGAGAGCGGTATTAGGGCTAGACAGAAGAGGAGTGGTGATAGTGAGTCACCCTGGAAAATGCCACATGAAATTCTTACATCTCCAGCATTTAGAGATTCATTGTCATTGTTCAACATCAGTGTGGTTCTCCATGATCTCATACTTACAGATAAAAAGTTTCGCAGAGTAGGAGCTATTTTATACATTTCCAGACATTTCCTAATCCAGCTATGTGGTAGGCTATCAAAGGCCTTTTTATAGTCTATCCAGGCTATTGACAAGTTTTTGTGTCGCTTGTGACAATCTTCTAAGATCATCTTATTGATGAGTAGCTGATCTTTACAACCATAAGATCCACGTTTACATCCCTTTTGCTCATTAGGGAATATGCTACTTTCTATTAAAAAACTATAGGTGTGCTCGGTTAGGACAGATGTTAGCGTCTTATACATTGTTGTTAAGCAGGTTATGGGGCGATAATTTTTTGGTTCGTTTGTTTCCTCATTTTTTGGAAGCAGGAATGTTAAACCATTAACTAGCCAAGAGGGCATCAAACTAGGATTTTGCAAAACATCGTTGTAAAGTTTTGTTAGCAGTTCATGGCTTTCTGGGAAGGCATTCAACCAGAAGTTAGGAATTTTATCCTTTCCTGGAGACTTCCATTTGCTTGACCTCCTGAGAGCAGATCTTATATCTTCTACCCTGACCCCCTCCCACTTTTGCTCCTCTAAGGAGTCTAGGTCTGTAGCTATTCTATCAATCCAAGGGGCCTTTTCATTGTGTGTTTTATCTTCTGCCCAGATTTTATTCCAAAATTCTTGCACTTCTTCTTTTGATGGGACAGACTTTATTGTTACTGGTGTTTTCCCTATCTTCCTGTAGAAATTTTTGGGGTTATTTTTGAACATGTTATTATCTCGGAAGAATTTAACACGCTTTTCATACCTTGCTATGCGGGCAGCTTTAGCACATACCTTTTGCTTGATGGTTTCTATGGTGGCATCAATGTCAACTATGGTTTTCATGTTATATTTTTTCTTTAGTTTTTGGGTCTTTGTAGGTTTGATACTCTTGTCAAATTTAAGGTTTTTCAAACATTCTATGTCAGATCTAAGCAGCTTATTATTATTATTATTATTATTATTATCATCATCATCATCATCATCATCATCATCATCATCATCATCATCATCATCATCATCATCATCATCATCATCATCATCATTATCATTATCATTATTATTATTATTATTATTATTATTATTATTATTATTATTATTAAAAAAAACTGCTGCCTTAGATATTCATTCAAGCACAGAAAAAGCTAAGCGTATGAAAACCCGTGCTAAAACTGGTGCCTTAGATATTCTTACTGATAAATGGCAAGAAAAACCACTCAGTGACAAATACCCAAAGAGAGCTAATAATGCCGTTGTTGACAAAGCCCTTACCCATCAATGGTTAGTGTCCTCTGGCTTAAAATCAGAAACAGAAGGGTTTATCAGAGCAACCAAGATCAATGTCAACCTACAAGGAGCCTTTCACCGATCCCGAAAGGATGAAAGGCAGAACATCCCTGGTGGAATTTGAACTCAGAACATAAGGATGAACGTATAACAACAACAATAACAGTAATTTTCGTTTTATAATATTGACAATAAAATTGGTGTATCAATATAATTTACACACCATATTGATAGGAATTATTGCACTATATTTTCTTTTCTTTTAAAGACCACACTTCATTACAAGAATACGAAAATTCACCGTATTGTGGTAGACTTCCTCATACAAATGGGTGATGTGACACGAGGTGATGGCACTGGTGGTAAGTACTTGATCTATCATATATATCTTTCTAATCAAAGTATGATAATAGTTGCACTACACTAAGCATTTAAGCGATCTACAGGTGTAATCGATGGCAGTTTCTTCGCGTCAGATGTCCATGAGAAAGAGAAGCATGCCGTCAATCGGTTATAGAAATCGATCCTTGACGCTGCAGAGTTTTTTCTTATCTCTTGCTCTTAGTAGTTTTAAACTGAGAGTCATTCCATGCAATCCGATCTCCACTCTTTAGACTTGGACGTCTGACCACAGTGGCTGAGCGGGCTAAGACGGTTGCAGACACCAGCAAGTTGTAGGTTTTACATTGGAGTGGCCTTCTCCTGAGTGAATCGCCCGAAAGTGGTCGGAAGGGTGTCAAAAACGACACAAGACCGCCTGAGGGACTCCATTGTTTAGGTTTGCTATCGAAGTTGACTCCTCTAGCCTTTTCCTTTACCAAGAAGGCACTCACAAGGTAGTGAGGGTTTGTGCTAGTTGTGTTCATCAAGTGATCTTTGCATGAATTCCATGTTATTCCAAAATTGTCTGACTTCTTAAACAATGATCAGTCATTAAGGAGCGGCACATGATTCAGTTTCTCTCGTTATACTTATTTTTACCAACTAGCTACTTTGCTTGTTGCAAGATCAGTGACTTTCTATATATTGCGAGCTGGAGCGAACTACTGCTATCTCTAGCGGACGAGTACCCACCAATCAGGATGAACACAAATAACTCGAAACCATAGGGTCTGGTGGCCGGAAGATGGTAGGGTTCGCTTCCCTGCATGCAATATATATCGGGTGCAGATTGCATCGATAACTAACTGGAGGAAGCGTCCCCATGGGGTTAAAATGGTAGTAACATCGGTTCCTACGGCACAGCCATATTGAAGTGACGATAAACATTACTTATCAGTACAGTTACTGCTTTCGTCTCTTATTACTTTATTATTATCCAATAGTTTTATTTTTATAACGTGCTTTCACTTCACTACCGAGCGCAGCTCTGTGTGCCTTGGGTATGTGCTGTGGTTTGCTGTGATGCTCTTATGGTTACTGTATTGAAAGTGTTTTGCGTAGGATGTGTGCAGTGCCCAGTAGTGCAATTTTTTGTATGTTATATATATTTGTAAGTCCTGGTGTTTTTGTTATGTATTTGTCTGAATATTTTATTATTATTATTATTATTATTATTATTATTATTATTATTATTATTATTTTATTATTAAAATTTTTTTTTTTTTTAAATTTCTCTTCAAAGTTCTGTCTTGCTATCCAAGGACATTGTCCCAGTATTCCTCTTAAATAGTTTTTTGAGTGTGGAGGTTATATTGTAAGCTTGTACGCAACCCTTCGATTATTTAGTGTTTCCTTTTTCAGTGTTGTCTCTAAATATCTAATGATTTGCTGAATATACTTTCCTTTGTTGCATAAAGAATGTTTATTGTTCTGAGTACAAACATTTGCAAAACTTCTTTTACATAAATTCATTTGTTATTTCAGGTAAAAGTATCTATGGAGACACCTTCGATGATGAAGAATTCATATTAAGTCACAATAGTACAGGTATTGTTTCCATGGCAAACCATGGCAAAAATACAAATGGTTCTCAATTCTTCATTTTGTTGCAACAAACAAAGTGGTTGGATGGAAAACATGTTGTCTTCGGTAAATTGTTGAAAGGATACGTAAGTAGAAACTTTCTTATACTTTATTAAATACTCTTTTACTTGTTTCAGTCATTTGACTGTGGCCATGCTGGAGCACCGCCTTTAGTCGAGCAAATCGACCCCAGGACTTATTCTTTGGAAGCCTAGTACTTATTCTATCGGTCTCTCTTTTGCCGAACCGCTAAGTTACGGGGACGTAAACACACCTGCATCGGTTGTCAAGCGATCTTGGGGGGACAAACACAGACACACAAACACATACACACATACATATAAATACATATATACGATGGGCTTCTTTCAGTTTCCGTCTACCAAATCTACTCACAAGGCTTTGGTCGAAGACACTTGCCGAAGATGCCACGCAGTGGGACTGAACCCGGAACCATGTGGTTAGTAAGCAAGCTACTTACTACACAGCCACTCCTACGCCTATAGGCTACTTGGCTATGTCCACTTTTTAATGGAATCTTTTTCTTGCAAGCTCATCTCTTCTCCTGATAATAGTCATAGAAAAGCCTGTAATAAAATAACTATATTAAAAAAAAACGCACACACATATATTTACTGTCAAGGCGTAGCTTACGTTGCCCTTTTCAAATCTGTTTTTAGTATACAACCATATCGTCTAATAACAGTATGTACTAGCTGTGTTAAGGTGGCGAGATGGCAGAATTGTTAACATGCTGGGCAAAATGCTTAGCGGCTTTTCGCCCATCTTTACATTCTGAGTTCAACTTACGCCGAAGTTGACTTTATCTTTCATCCTTTCGGGGTCGATAAAATAAGTGCCCGTTGAGCACTGGAGTCGATGTAGTCAACTTACCCTCTCCTCCGAAATTGCTGGCCTTGTGTCAAAAGTTGAGACCAATATATATTGGTGACGTGCTATTTCTATTAGAAAGGGCATGAACCCAAGTGGTTAGGGTGTTGTTCTCACGAATGTGAAATTCTGGTTTCGATTCCCAGACTGGGTAGTGCGTTGCGATCACTTCTAACGTCTGACGTGTGGCACACCGTGCACCTGTACAGGTAATGTCGTTTGATGATGTGAGTGATCGAACACACAACATAAACATTTGATTACTATGTACAAATCATCTGTGAAGGTTGTTTAGTAAGAGACAGTGGAACCCTAATCTGTTGTCACGGCAGGAAAGTCCTTGACTGTCGATTAAAACGAACGATTTAAACATTAAAATGAGGTACGCTATGATTAAACAATAAACAACATATACAAAAAGTAGAAACTTGAAAAATTTCGCTGCAACTTAAAATTCTTATAAAGCAACACTCTAAATTAAACTGAGATTGTTCCTCTCGATTTAAAGTTGTAGGGGAGTTGATTTTCAGATGTTGGTGGGGGACGGGGTTGCACCTTTGTAATTTATCTCAATAGAACAGGTTATAATACCGCTGTTTAGCTTAGTTTAGTATTGGTAAGACGATAGTAACTCTTCTCTCTCCGCATCATCGATTTTGTCCAAGAAAAAGGTCGCCGCCATAGGAGCCATACAGCATCGTCGTTGCTACTGTTGTCAGAACGCAAAATAAAAAAAAAAAGATGGAGCAAATACCGCAAGGTATCCTATCCAATACTCTCAGAGATCCGTTAATCCACTGCCCATGATTGGTACTTTTTTTTTTTTATCGAACCCAAAAGGATGAAAGGCAAAGTTAATCTCAGCGGGATTTGAACTCAAAGTGAAAATAGATGAAATAAATGCCACGTGGTATTCTATCCAACACTCGAACGATTCTAACGATTCGATTTCTTGTTTTAGTCATTGGACTGCGGCCATGCTGGGGCACCACTTTGAATGGTTTTTAGCCGAACGAATCGACCCCAGTAATAATTTTTTTAAAGTTTGATACCTATTTTATCAGTCTCTTATGCAGAATCGGTTACATGACAGGGACGTAAACAAAGAAACACCGGTTGTCAAGTAGTGGTGGCGTACAACTACACAAACACAGACACACGCGCACCTCCGCTTTTCCCATACACACACACACACATATATATATATATATATATATATATATCATCATCATCATCATCATCATCATCATCATTTAACGTCCGTTGTCCATGCTGGCATGGGTTGGACGATTTGACAAGGGCTGGTAAACTGGAAGACTGCACCAGACTCCAGTCTGATTTGGCATAGTTTTCTACAGCTGGTTGCCCTTTCCTAACCTCAACCGCTCTGAGAGTGTAATGGGTGCTTTTACGTACCACCGGCACGGATGCCATTTGCGAGACATCGGTATCTGCCACGACTGCGATTTTGCTCGGCTTGATGGGTCCTCTTCTCAAACACAACATACTACCAAAGGTCTCAGTTACTGCCTCCGTGAGGCCCAACACTCGAAAGGAACTCAGTCACTTTGGCTCCGTGAGGCCCAACGCTCGAACGGTGCTCTTTACGTGCTACTGGCATGGGTGCCAGTTACGTGACACCAACATCAGTTAAGACTACGATTTTACTTGGCTTGACGGGTCTTCTCAAGCACAGCATATCGCCAAAGCTCTCGGTCGCTAGTCATTGCTTCTGTGAGGCTCAAAGCTCGAAGATCATGCTTTACTACTTAAGGTCATGAGTTCGATTCCTGATACAGGCGGGTCATTGTGTCCTTGAGTAATGCACATCATTTCATGTTGATCGCATCCACACAACTGAAGACTCTCCCCCCCTCTCTCTCTCTCTCTCACCAGCTATCACATCTTCAATGTTCCGCTGGGTCAGGGGTGTGTGGGCTGAGAGGAGTCTATGTCCGTTTGCAACTACTTTATTTCATATAGATTTGCCATACATGCATTAGAGAGGGGACAAACAAGGACAGACAAACATAAAGGGTGAAGAAGCTTTTACGTTTTAAAAATGTCAAATCAATCGGATGAAAAAATGAATCGATGAAATATGCAATTAAAATTTTGAATTTTGATTAAGTCATTGCGTTTTGCAATGAAGACCGTTGAAAGAGAGGCACCCGGCCATCTGGGTAGAACCTTTACTTTTTAACCCGACCTCACTTACCTGGTGCCAATCGTACCCAGCTTGCTCACCACAGGCTTCTATCTTTTCACAAACATATCTCGTGACAGACACTTCTTCTCCAGCCTGATCTTACTACCGGGGTGGTAACTAAAATATTTAACCAACCCCCAGCCAGAGACAAAGGTACCTGTCACTATACCTTTCACACGCGTCTTCCATACTGTTTCTTTCAGTATGGCTACTACGCAGAGAAAGCAAGCCTTCCTTTCCTTGTTAAGGAAAGGAGGTGGCACAATCTCGATGATAGACTCAGCTGATAGCTGTACTCTTCCTGTCACTGACAACGGTTGTTCGACAAAAGCTATCAGTCCCGATTACTCCGGACACTCCACTAATGCGTGCAAGACGGTTTCCCTATCTTGCCCACATCTCGGGCATGTCGGCGAGACAGCACTTCCGTGCCTTGACAGTACTTCCGTGCCTTGACAGCTTGTCACGAACAGGTAACACCGCACGGAAGCACTGCCAAGCCAGAGATTTGTATGTAGGCGTACATCGGGCATGTGAACAATATAGATGCTGGAAATATATTCTGCGTGCTACAAAATTGATGAAAGAAATATAAGCATTCATTTACTGTTTTGCCTGTTTCAGTCATTGGGATCATGCCCAAGCATTGCTTTGAAAGATTTTTAATTTAATCAAATCGACACCAATACTTGTTTTGCAGTCTGGTACTTATTCTATCGCCTTGGTTTGCCGAACCGCTACATTAGAGGAAGTTAACACCCCAACAACGGTTGTTAAACAGTGAGACACAAACACACACATATAACCGTTTTACTCACAAAGCATTGATCGGCTTGAGGCTATAGCAGAAGACACTTGTCCAAGGGATTGAACCCAAACCAGCGTGATTTGAAAACGAACTTCTTAACCAAAGAGGGCAAAGTTGGTCCTAGCGGAATTTGAACTCAGAACATATAAACGGACGAAATATCGCTAAGCTTTTTTTCCCGGCGTGCTAACGATTCTGCCAGCTCGCCGCCTTAACCAGCAAATATGCATTCGTTTCTACAATGGCCACAAAGCCTGAAATTTTGTGGGAGGGGGCTGGTCGATTACATTGACCTAGTGTTCAACTGGTACTATTTTACCGACCCTGAAAGGGCAAAAAGCAAAGTCGACCCCTGTAGCATTTGAACTCTGATCGTAAAGTCGGAAGAATTGCCGCTAAGCATTTCTTCCAGTGTGGTAACGATTCCACTTGACCGAGCCTTAACCAGTAATTATATATTAATTCTGCACTTTGCTTTTGAATTTTTATTTATTTTTGTTTAAAACTACTACCAATGCTACATGTTATAAAATTGTTTCGTCGATACTGTTTAATTCTGAAGACCATTATTCTCATCACATTAGTCATCAGAAAATTCTTGAAATATTTTCCTTATTCTATCTTTTTTCATTTTTATATTTCTATTTCTAGGATTTTCTGAGAAAGATTGGTGCAATCGACACTGATGAAATAAATCAGCCTAAAAAGAAAGTCAAAATCCTCGATTGTGGTGCTGAGGATGTACCAAATCCATTTTGTCTCAGTGAAAGTCAAAGCGTGGCAAACGCTGATATGGATGTCGAAATCATCGTATAAATTGTTATTATTGTTTTTCTTTAGCAAAATCAAGCAAAATTTCGTATTTCTTCTCATTCTTTCCACCTTATCATTTCCCTCAACATATTTTGCTGCTGCACTTTCTCACTTCCAGTTTTATTCCTTCGATGATAATTTGGCAAAATGTTAACGAAGAGATAAGCCTTTTGCAAGAACAAACAAATCAGAAGAGTCTCAACAAAACTATTAAAAAATGCCACCCATATATATATATATATATATATATATATATATATATATATATATGTATGTATATATATATATATATATATATATATATATATATATATATATATATATATATATATAATATATATATATATATATATATATATATATATATATATATATATATCTTGTGTGTTCACGGTGGAACGTTGGCAGAAAACTAATTATATAAACTAGTGTTTATCATAATTTCTCATATATATATATATATTATATGATCGGAGTTTTTGTTGAATTTTGCGTTGCACCGATGAACTCAGAACAAACCAAAATGTGACACCGCTTAATTCCGCAATTTTATATATTATTCACCAACAACGTTGCTTGTTCTATTTTATTTTCTCATTACACACAAACAACTTTTGTAAACTTTTCTTTTTGATTTTTTTTCCTTTTGTATTTCTGATCTTAAATGTTATTTACTTCTTACTTAGAGAAAAATATTAATCTCCAAATTTGGTATTTTAATTTAATTAAGCGTCACTCACCATACCATGTGTATGAAAAAGTAAAATAAACGTTTATAGATCAAGTAATCAAGAGTATTTTATAATTAATATAATTATTGTTTACTAACTACAGTCATTGTTATTGTTATTATATCCAGATGTAAAAGCAGTGAACTGAGATAATCATTAGTGCGTCGGACGAGAAAATGCTTAGCGGTATTTCTTCTGGATCTTTACGTTCTGTGTTCCAAACTCCTCCCACCCCAGGTCAACTTTGCTTTTCATCCGATAAAATAAAGTGCTAAAGTATTGGAACCGAGGAAATATACTTGTCCACTCCTCCCCGCATCGCTTAGTGGTTAAGGTATTGGACTCATGGTCGTAAGTAAGATTGCGGTTTCGAATCCTTGACTGGGCGACGAATTGTGTTCGTGAGCAAAATACTTCTGCGACGAGCCGGCGTCCCGTCCAGTGGGTAAATACATATACGCCACGGAAACCGGGAACCGGTCTTTATGAGTAGATAGGGTTCGGGAAGGATGTTTTATCTGTTATCTTTCGATAATCGATCTAAGTACTACCATGTCCTAATTTGTGATCTGTGAAAGTATAAGAATTCATTATAACTGGAGAAGACGCGTAGACAGATTCTAAAGTCAGGAAGTAAAAAAAAAAAAGTCATATAGGCCCCTAAGGGCCAGTTTCCCGGTTTCCATTCCCTACCTGGACGAAACACTAGTTCATTGCAGTATTACACATTTTTGCCAGCTGAGTGGATTGGAGCAACATGAAATGAAGTGTTTTGCTCAAGAACAGAACGCGTCGCCTGGTCCAGGAATCGAAACCACAATCTTACGATCATGACTCTAATACTCTAACCACTAAGCCACAAGCCTACACAAAGTAATGAAGAGCGAGCATTTAAAAAAAGGCGCCGTGACACGTACCAGACTATTTAAACTCATTGGTATACATGTTATAAAAGGCGCCAATTTTGAAAAATGTCCTCGGCGGTGGAGGAACGGTCGTTCCCCACTGTTAGCTACGCTATTGAACTTGGATATGATACACAAGTACAACGTCGGAATTCCTCAGACCTCGGTACAAAAGCCTTTCCAGATTACACAAATAAAAATCTACTTAATGATTTCAAATGTTGACACAAGGCCAGCAAATTCGGGGAGGGGTAAGTCGATTACATCGACCCTTGTGTTCAGTTGGTACTTATTTTACCAACCCCGAAAGAATTATAGGCGAAGTCGACCTCGGGGGAACTTGAACTCGGAACGTAAATACGGATGAAATGCCGCTAAGCATTTTCCCGGCCTGCTAACGATTCTGCCTGCTCACCGCCTTATTTTACTTAAATAATGAAATACAGGTATCTGTACATTAGTATAGATGATACAATTTTATTAATACTGTGCTATGCACGTTATAGTGAAACAAGGACGACCACTAAACTAGCGAGGCGGCCGCGGGGATCCGAAATTATAGCTCGTCAATTTGTGCAGACTATAAGAGGTTCTAGAACCATCAGTGACCCAAAAGTCAGTGATGTTATTTATATGAAGCTGATATGTACCACGGTTATCTCCCTCTTTTTACTTATATTAAATGACGTTCATCTTGAAAAATATTCAAAGAGATCGTGAACACACATACTACGTTTACAGATACTGGTGTTGCCTTTTTTTTTTTTTTTTTTTGAATCTCACAAATGTATATATATTTACTGGTATCCTTTCAAGTTATTTCTAATCTGTTGAAAAGCGTAATATAATTTATTCAGTCACTGAAATTATCTATGCGAGCAAATGAACATAATCATGAATTTATATATATATATATATATATAAAATCACAATTAAGAGTATCTAAGAAATACCATCATGTTTGAAATAGCAGTCAAAACCTGACTCTAAAACCATGTTTTTTGTTTGTTTGTTTTTTGTCTTTGCTGCCGTACACATTCGCTAGCTTTCTTACAAAGGGGTCTAATGCTTACACTTTTTGGGGGGCAACCAGATCGGACCTTCTCAAGTGAAACTGCCCGAAATGGTCGTGACTTCTGGAACTTGACTGATGAAAGAAAGCCACGAATGACCCGTCTTTTTTCGCCTCTACTTCTAATTGTTGTTTCTCTTGTCCGCCTTTGTATCATCGATCTGTCCGAATGTTTTATTGTCCTCTATTGCGTTTTTCTTCCATTTATATATATATATATATATATAAGGATAATTTTATAATTTCGTTAATCCCAAAAGAAATTTCGTTGAACCGAAGAATAAAAGTAAGACTGTAGATGGAAGTGCTCACGTAACGGTGAGACGAAAGGGAAAATAAATTGAAAGGTTTAATGAATGAACGCTCTAATTGGCCAAAATAACTTTATAGCAGTCCCATATTATCATAAATCGAACGTAAATATACATTAAAACATCAGGGCATCCAGTGGTAAAACCCATTAGGATAACATATATATATACGAATAAAAGGTGATATATATATATATGTATATATATGTATCTATGTATATATATATGCATATACCGGTATACACATATGTATATATATGCATATATACGTTTGTGTATTTATATATATATATGCATATATATATTTGTATACATATATATATGGACATATATATGCATATATACGTATATGCATATATATGTATATACATATATGTATATATATATATATATATGCATATATATATTTGTATACATATATATATGGACATATATATGCATATATACGTATATGCATATATATGTATATACATATATGTATATATATATATATATATATATATATATATATATATGCATATATGTATATATGTGTAAATACATATGTATATATGTGTATATACATATATATGCATATACGTATATATATATATGTGTGTGTATATACATATATGTATATGTATGTATATACATATATATATGTATATACATATATGTATATATATATATATATATATATTATATATATGTACATATATATGATATGCATATATATATATATGTATATATATATATATATATATGATACATATATGTTTATATAATATATATGTGTGTGTGTGTGTGTGTGTGTGTGCATGAATGCGCATGGCTCAGTGGTTAGAACGTCGAACTTACCATCGTTAGGTTGTGAGTGAGTTCTATTCCCGGACACGGCTGTATGTTGTGTTCTTGAGCAAGACACTCTATTTCACGTTGCTCCAGTTCGCTCAGCTGTAGAAATTAGTTGCGATGTGAGTGCGTGTGTATGCATAATCTGTATGTACGTGTGTGTGTATGTATGTATAACAAATATGCATATATATATATATATATATATATACACAGAAGGGAAGGGAGAGAGAGAGAAGTATGCCTATGTGTGTGTCCCATGTTTTCGAAAAATTCTGGCTTTTCTTTTGATTTTTGGACTTGGGATTTAATTTAACCGGCAACTTGAGTATGGTTACTTTTTTTATTTGAGGCTGGTGAGGAAACGGCGGAACAGCGGGGCGAGTGGTGAAGCAACTTTCTATACCCAGTTAAGTTCCTTTATTTTCTAGATTCAGACCCCTTCGAAGTCGATATAAATAATCGTTTTATGATTCTAGGGTCGCAATAACTACTCAGTCAATGTATTCAACGGTTGTCCTCCACCACCCCACCCTACCCCAACCAACAATTTACTATTGTTTTAATGATAGCAATGACTATTTCCTTATTATTGATGTATAGGTTTTGTAACCAAGTTGTTTCAAGTTCAGTCCTACAGTGCGCCGTCTTGTCTAAGTGTTTTATGTTATTGTTTCGGGCCGCCAATAGCTTGTGAGTGAATTTTGTTGATGGATTCTGTGAGAGCTCGTCGTGTTTATATATATATGTGTGTATGTGTGTTTGTCCCCTTCTCCACCACTTGTTGCCGGCGTTGGCTAGTTTAAGTCCCTGTAACCTAGTGGTTTGGCAAAAGACTGATAAAATAGGTACTGGACGGAAAAGTAAACACTGGTTCTCGATTTGTTGGACTTAGACTACAAGCCAATGCTACATGTCCAATGTCCAGAAACTTGAAGTAAGTAAAATATTATAGAGTATAGCAAAAATATAGCCAGAAGATATGATGTACATCCCTGTAAATAATTTGGTCAAATCTTGCACGGGAAAAATTTTGAAATTTCACTGATCCATATAAAATTTTTCTGAAACTCGATGGCAAGTACTCTACATCAGTTTCTCTCGTTGGTGGATACCAACTGATTTAGCTTACAAGACTTATGCATTATTGCTATTAATATGTGGTCGAATATACAGGGCGATAAGCTAGCGGAATAGTTAGCACCCTGGGCAAATTGCTTAGCAGCATTTCGAACATCTTTACGTTCTGAGTTCCTGTTCCTACTACGTTGACTTTGCCTGTCATCCTTTCGGTGTCGATGAAATAAGTAGCAGTTGAACACAGGGGTCAATGTAATCGACTTAACCCTTTCCCTCGACGTTACTGACCGGCTAAGTAGGAGTAGTGTACTGTGTGGATTAGGGAACAATATTTGGGCAATAAGGATATATAAGCTGCTTATAGAAGAATTGAATGATATGTAGTGTTTTCATATGCAATAGAATATTACGATGAAAGCAAAAGACACTCTCCACTTAATGAAATTGAAATAGGAAAATATATTTACGTTGCCGGCATGAAACCATTACTGTTATGTATATTTAGAGGCTATAGATATAATATCCTCTTCTGCTGACCACGCCTAAATCAAACGAATTATAATATACATTTCAGGCTGGAAACATGCTAAAGATGATTAATGAAGAGATAACATTACCAGAAATAAGCTCTATTAAAGGAAGATCTGCACAAATAATGTTGACATAAATAGACCGAGAGTTTAGGCGGCAAATTGGTCGAGTCATTAGAGTGCTGTGAATTCATTTTGGTCTTTGTTCCGACTCTCTGCTGTGAGTTCGAAACCCAGCGAGGTCAACCTCGCGTTTCATCTTTTCGCAATACAAGCGTAGGAGAGTGAGTGTATTTCCAAAATTGTTAGATCTTTGGCTGGGATACTTTACAATATCCGTTTCAGATCAGTGAATTCTAAGTTCAAATCCCGCCCTGTTATCGATAACACTTCTGCCAGGAATTGCGACCGACAAATAAAATCATCGAACCGAGGAAACATAGATCCCCCCGACTGAAATTGGGAAGCACAGTTTTTTTGGCTGGACTGAGAAAATCGACTGCCACTATCAGCTCAAGTTCAGACATTTTAAATTTCTGAATATATATATGTCCCATATATATATATTCAAAAGAGTGTCTTGGAGGGAAATACTGCTGTATAAATCTTGTTTATTATCAACATGTTATTAAGATGAAGGCTACGAGCTGGCAAAATCGTTAGCACGCCGGAAAAAATCCTTCCCGGCATTTCGTTGTCTTTACGTTCTGAGTTCAAATTTCGTCGGGGTCGACTTTGCTTTTCATCTTTTCGGGATCGATAAAATAAGTACTAGTTGATCACTGGGGATCGAAGTAATCGACTTATTCATCCCCCACCCCCGTAATTGCTAGCCTTGTGCCAAATTTGAAGCCAATATAAAATTAGCAGTTAATAGTACTATGAATCGGTTACAGTTTAGGTTGCAAGAAGCTTGAGGTTGATCTTGCTGGGTTTCGAACTCACAGCAGAGAGTCGGACCAAAGACCGAAAGGAATTCTGTACAGCACTCAAATGACTCGACCAATCTGCCGTTCTATATTCAAGCAATAATTTAAGATACCATAATAGAAATCCTACCTCCATACATACACACAACAGCTATGTTTCAGCCAAATTCTATCGCCATATGACTACGTCCCAGTAACTTATTCAAACATTGAAAGAATTTGTGTGAAGTTCACGAATTTGAATAAGATTGTATATTGTGAAAAAAAATGAAGATTCTCGCATTTCCTGATTGAAACGTTTTTTTCCTTCTGGGTGCCGAGGTGTGCGGAGGAGAGAAATCTCACATCGGATATAAAATGTCAAATTCCTTTCCTCGTACCCCATATACAAAGTTCACCAGAATTATAAACTTTGCTGTCAATGCCGCTATTGCTGCCACCGCTAGTGCTGCCTCCGCCAGTTTCTACAGACAATTTTTTTCCCTCATGATTCAATGAATCATCGTTTAAAAAGTTATATTATAAAATTATATTATAAACTGCGGCAAATGTACTTAAATATTATTAAGATAACAATCGTTTGTTTCATGTCTGTTTTTGTATTTTGAATTTATTTCGTTTATAAAAATTGAGGGTAAAATTACATGACTAGTTTATTATTTCTTCCTGATGTTTGGCAGACGTTGGAATAATAGATTTTGGTACAAGGCCAGCAATTTCGGAGTAAGTCGATTACCTAGATCTCGGTGTTCAATTGGTACTATTTTATCGATCACGAACGATGAAAGGCAAAGTCGACCTCGGCAGAATTTGAACTCAGAACGTAATGAGGGGGAAATACAAATAAGCATTATGTCCGGTGTGCTATCCTTTCTACTAGTGGGACAATTTTGGGTGAGAGCGCTAGTCGATTCATCGACGCCATTACTCAGCTGGTACTTATTTTATCGACAATAATGATGATAGTTTCAGATTTTGCCACAAGGACAGCAATTTTAGGGAGGGGACTAGTCGATTACATCAACCCCAGTGTTCAACTGGTACTTATTTTATCAACCCTGAAAGGATGAAAGGTAAAATCGACCTCGGCGGAATTTGAACTCAGAACGTAGCGACGGGCTAAGCATTTTGCCCGGCATGCTAACGATTTTACCAGCTCGCCGCCTTATCGACAATAATAATAATATT
This sequence comes from Octopus bimaculoides, assembly GCF_046866305.1. Taxonomy (NCBI): domain Eukaryota; kingdom Metazoa; phylum Mollusca; class Cephalopoda; order Octopoda; family Octopodidae; genus Octopus; species Octopus bimaculoides. Next base: position 117,171,670 of record NC_142933.1, on the reverse strand, counting down.
TATTATTATTATTATTATTTTGATTTTGGCACAAGGCCAGAAGTTCCGAGAAGGGAGAAGGCAGGTCAATTTATCGACCCCGAAACAATAAAAGGCAAAGTCGACCTCGGCGGAATTTGAACTCAGAACGTCACGAGTCGGAAAAGTGCTCTAACGACTCAGGTAAATTCACGCCTTTCACTTTTATAATAGTTGTTCCTAACTTAGGCACAAGGAAAACGGTGTTAGAAGGGAGGGATTAGTCGGTCCCAGTAATTAACTATCACTTTATTTTATCGTCCCAGGAGGAGTGAAAGGTAAATCTATCCTTGGAATGAACTTAGGATGTAAAAAGGTGGTACAAATCCCACAAGGCATTTTTGACTCTCTAACCATTCTGCCAGTTCACCGTCCTTTGCTCTCATTGTAAGAATTGTTTCTAACTAAGACCGGTGCAGGAGTTAGTTGATGCTATCGACTCTAGTAAATGATCAATATTTTACTTTATCGACTCCGAATGGCTTAAAAAGCAAAGTTAACCTCCGTGGGATCCGAACCTGGAACATAAAGAACCACAGGGAACATTGCGGATTTTTTTTTATATATAGTTTCACAATTCTGTCATCATACAAAGCTAACAGGTTTGGGTAGAGGGCACAGCAGATAAAATTGAGTCTACAACTTGAGTTTCATTCCGCGAGGGTTGTACTAGAAACAGTGATGTACTGAGATGAATTCTATTGATTTAAACTTAAAGGTATGCGACTGAAATCATTATAGTTGTATACATTTACTTTCTAATTTCAAATCCCGTTGAGGTCGATTTTGTCTTTCATATTCCTGGAGTCGATAAAATACGTAGCAGTTGAATACTGGGGTCCAATTAATTGATTGTATTCATTCTCCACGTTTGATACCAAGGTTTGGCCGGCGGTATTGGCAGAGTTAGTTGTTTCTTTTGTTTGAAGTCGTAACTAATATAGAACTAAAACACTTTATCAGTTAAATTAACCATTTTCTAACTGAAATGAAAAATACAATGTTTCTGTTTATATTGTTTTTTGTTGAATAATTTCGGTGAGTTCTTCTTGACCAAATCAACGTTGAGTGACAAAAAAGTCTTAGAATTCAAACATCTTGGTTATGCAAATATTAGCTGTGCAATGGTCGTTTTGGACAAAAGGTCATTATAATCGCCCGATCCATTGACAGCTATCTTGTCTGAAGGAATGAAACTAAGCCAATAATCAATGTATATTGTATAGGCGCAGGTGCGGTTGTGTGGCTGTGAGGTAAGAAGTTTGCTTTCCAACCACATGGCTTCAGGTTCAGTCTCACACTGTGACACCTTTGGGTGTCTTCAACTATGGCCTTAGGTCGACCAAAGCTTTGTGAGTGGATTTGGTAGAGGGAAACTGATAAAAAAGATAAGTACTGTGGTCGATTCATTCAGCTGAAAATTCCTCAAGGTGGTGCCCCAGCATGGTCGCGGTCTAATGACAGAAATAGGTAAAAGATAAAAGATAAAAGATAATCACCAAAACATATGATCAATAGGAGCGGGGCCGGCTCCCATAAAAGAGGTGTTGCTATTGCTACGCATATAGGCATCGTAGACTGCATCCAGAGAAGAACCACTGGACTGATTGGTATAAAATCATTGATACGCTCCGGCCTCTGACCCACAGACGTGCTCCGGCCTCTGACCCACAGACGTGTTCCGGCCTCTGACCCACAGACGTGCTGCTTCTTTTCTCTTGTTTTTTTCTTTCTTCTTTCTATCGGTACACTAATGGAGCTTCGTTCAAACGCCCACGATTCGCTTGTCCCTTTACCCCTCATCACTCTTATTGTGTCCAACCCCATCGGCTCCGCTCTAACCATTTTGCTGAATTGTTAAATGATTTCGGTCAAGATGGAAAAGGCGCAGTCAAGAAGAAAGAATTGAAAGCTCGTTGTGACCAGCGATATAGTTTGGTCAATACGGTAAACAGTCATAAATGATAAAAAACATCGTTTTGTTTTATAAGTGTGTACTGAGATCAATTTTCCTTCACTATTCGATAGAAAGTACAAATCGAGTACTGAGTGTTGATGTAATCAACTTACTCATCCCCTCAAAATTTCGGGCCTTGTACCAAAACTTGGAAAGAGAATTAAGTTTTAAATCTAAGAGAAAACATCTGAAAATGAAAGTATCGAAAGTGCTGGTGTTAAGTAGGAATAAGCACAGTCTAAACTGTTTGGGCTCCGATGTTATGACACCTTTTCATGTTATGTCAATGTCTGGCAAAAGTAACTGTTGTAAGTTTTAGGTGTTTAGTTCCAGGTGAACTCTGGTCAAGCAGAGTTCCAGTCGTAGCCATCGCTTATTTTCAGACAATATATCCAGAACTACATTACCCAACGTATTTTTCCTTTTGTCTAAATCGTAAACTATGGCTTCATGAGAAATTTAACTTAACTACTATTTCTATCAAGTTCATTAACCGTATAGAGTCTCCTTGCTGCCCCGTTTAAAGTGTAATAACTTCAGCCAGGAAGAGAATCTATGTCGCTGACTCGATTAACCAGGAGTTTATATTTGTTCCAGGATATTCAACTCAAATTTACAAAGTAAATAAATGAATAAATATATAAATAAAGCAAAACTACAAAATATTTCACTTCAATATTTTATTATATTTTCACGAATATGTATTAACAATAGTTTGACTCGGTTCCGAGTGACTTAAAGTTTCGTGGGCGCATAGGATACGTCCATCTAAAAATAAAATATTCAAAAAGATGGATTTAAGATATTTAAAGGTGCCTTAGTAGAGTGTCAGCCGAATGTTTTTAACTGATAACAGAGAGAGAGAAAGAGAGAGAGAGAGAGAGAGAGAGAGAGAGAGAGAGAGAGAGAGAGAGAGAGAGAGAGAGAGAGAGAGAGAGAGAGAGAGAGAGAGAGAAAGAGAGAGAGAGAAAGAGAAATGGATATACAAAAAGAAATATTAAAATTTTATCTTCCGTATATACTAAGAGACACGTGTTTATCGCAAGCAACTGGTTTGAAATATTGCAAACTTAACACTATCGTTAACTCTCCTTTATCGGTTACCATTACTGGCATATGAAGGTGACATTCAGTAGAAGGAGATAGAGATGAGGTCTTCTAACAACGTCACTTGTGGAAGTGGTTTAGAGTCGCAATCCTAAAGCACTTACTAAGATCTCTAATGCAAGAGACACGCACTTCTGACCTTGCAATAGGGAATATCTCGAGAGTATTGTGCTTTGCCTCGGCTGAAGAGAGACTTGGAAACAGATTGCTTGTGCAAGTATAGTCGATCGACACTCTGCATACCGGACACCGGTATCAGAGATCATCAGAAGAGAATATATGTTCGGATTTGGCAAAACAAAGTTTAACTGGAGGTGAATTGAACTAATATCATTTCAAATTTTGGCATAAGGCCAGCAAGTTCGGGGAGGAGGGGGGAGGTCGATTACATCGGCCCCCAGTAATCAGCTGGTATTTATTTTATCGATCTTGAAAGGATGAAAAGCAGAGCAGACCTCGGCAGAAAATTCCGCCAAGCACTTTGCCTGTCGTGCTAAAAGTTCGACTGTTACTACGCTCTGCCTAAGGCAATGAGCTGGTAGAACCGTTAGCACGCTGGGCAAAATGCTTACCGGCATTTCGTCTGAGCTCAAAGTTCCCCGACGGCGACTTTACCTTTCATCCTTTTGGGGTCGATAAAATAAGTACAAGTTGAGCATCGGGAGTCGATGTAATCAAGTTTCCCCTTTCCCTGAAATTGTTGGCCTTGTGCCAACATTTGAAATCAGTATTACGCTCTGTCTAAGCCCAAGACAATTGCTTGCTTCTCTGATACTTGCTCAGTCAAGTTAAGTCAACGAAGTATCAGCAGAGAGCTTCGTATAATTAAAAAGTTAGAAAATACTGTGGATGCTTCATCTATTGACCTATAAGATTGTTTGAAATGACCTTTAACTAAATTGTCACATTTATATGCAATATCGTTGTCGGGATATGAAGAATCTTACACTAAAATTTGAATGCAAAATTGAAATCCATCCATCTATCCATCCATCCATCCATCCATCCATCCATCTATCCATCCATCCATTTCTACCCAAATATTCCTAAGAGGGTCGTGGATATACGGTCCTGAGACACCTTCACCATAGATGAAAAATAAGCCAAATCAATGTAATCTATGAATCTTTGTGTGTGTGTGTGTGTGTGTGTGTGTGTGTGCATTTTCTAATGCTTGGAATACACGCACACCAATATACATACAAACACCAACATACATACATACATACATACACACTCACTCCTACACAAATCAAAGAAAATATGAAATATATCTATGTTACTGTTTTAAAAATTCAATCTTTACTCAAGAAACAATTACCACCTACGCACGCACAGTCACTCACAATCACTCACTCTCTCTCTCTCTCTCTCTCTCTCTCTCTCTCTCACACACGCAGACTCACACACGCACACACACACACACACACACTATCACTCTTTCTCCCCCCCCCACACACACACAATCACTCACACACACAGAGTCAATAGCATGCTATGTATATGCACACACAGGCGTACATATACACACACATGTGTGTATTCATACTGTGATGTATTAAAGAAATCGGCAATGAATTCACTGTATGAAAAATGCCTCAAGTGTATTCCACCATACACATCACACTGGTATATAAATGGTTTCAAATTTTGGCACAAGTCCAGCAATTTCGTGAATCAACTGGTCCTTATTTTATCGACCCAGATAGGATGAAAGGCAAAGTCGACCTTGGCAAAATTTGAGCACAAAACGCAAAGGCCGACGAAATGCCGCCATCCATCTTGCGGTAACGATTCTGCCAAATTAATCGCCCTACGTTGGTATATAATCACAAGCTCATTTATACACACGTACATACATACAGCACAATGCCAAATACGCATGCCAGCATATTTTATTTTATAGCTTGCAGACATACAATTAGGTTTTTATCTAAAATAAAATATATATCCCACCCAACAGTAACTTCTGTGTCTCTCTAATTACATATTGTCTATAACAGTTACACTTTGATTTTGTTAGAGATCTTTGTTGGACAAGCTCTGTGCCTCTGTCAGCTGGTATTTCTTTTCTATACCAACCAGACCACAATCCACGATTTTCACAATTGTAAAAGGAACTGCGGTGTCCTTGTGAGACTTAACATTTCCGATTTTTTCTATAACATTCTGCAAAATATAAAAAAAAAGAAAAGAAAATATTATAACAACCTATAGTATTAAATACAATGTTAAAAGACATATTAGATAAAGTAATCTGCAATATATTATTCCTAAATGTTTTTGATTATGTTTGTTTCCCTCGATCAAAGTCGACTTCGAGTTAAGCTACAACAACGATTATTCTTAGCCTTCGGATTCTGCGCTGACCACTTTGGCGGTGACGAGATAGTTTACATACACTACGGGCAAATGGTAAGCAGTTACTCTTTTATTCTTTTACTTGTTTCAGCCAATGGACTGCGCCATATGGCGGGCACCACGATGTAGAGTTTAGTTGAAGAAATCGACCTTTGTCCATATTTAAAATTATTTATGCCATCAGTCGCTTTTTTTTTCTTACCAATCGTCAAGCAGTGGGAAAATAAAGACTAAGATACACACGCATACATACATAAATACATACATACGTACATACATACATACATACATACATAAATACATACATATGCATGTACTTAAGTGTGTATATTCTTTTAATCTTTAACTTGTTACAGTTATCTGACTGCGGCCATGCTGGAGCACCACCTTTAGTCGAAAAAATCGACCCCAGGACTTATTATTTGTAAGCCTAGTATTTATTCTAGCGTTCTCTTTGTCAAACCACTAAGTTACGAGGACATAAACACACCAGCATCGGTTGTCAGGCAATGGTGGGGGACAAACACAGGCACACAAATACATATGGATCTTTTTTAAAACGGGGGCCACATTTTTCATTAATGTTTTACGTAGTGCTTTTGGTACCGAAAGACTTTCAAACTTCGTATACTTATCTATTTTGTGTTATAGAACAGAAAAATATTTTTGTATTCGAATTTATTTCATGTAAAAAATTGTCTTATTTCGATAATTTCAACCAATCACTGACAAGTATTCAGTTGTTTATATTTACTCCTTTGGCTGATTAAGCCATAGCTTCGTTTAATTTACTTTTTTCATTTTAAATTTGCTTTTTTCATTTTCTTTTTTTTTTCTTCGTTTTATTTGCTTTTTTCTTTTTAAATTTGCTGTTTTACCCTAACCCTAACCCTATCACCGATAGAATTGTTTCAGAATCGTTTGTTTATGTAGTCGGCACTTAATGTATATCGGCTGAATGGACGTCAGTGATTGGTTGAAATTACAGAAATACGACAACTTTAACATGGAATAATTTAGGGATTTCTTTTTTTTTAAAGAAGACTAAGAGAAAAAGATGTTTTATATGACACATTCTACCAGTGTTCCAAGTTTCAAAGTGTTTCGTTAATGAAAAATGTGGCCCCCGTTTTAAAAAAGATCCATACATATATATATATACATATATACATACATACATACATACATACATATATATGTGTGTGTGTGTGTGTGTGTGTGTGTGTGTGTGTGTGTGTAAGTATGTATATGTGTAAGTATTTATATATATGCATATGTATGTGTGTGCGAGTGTGTGAGTGTTTATGTATATATATATATATATATATATATATATATATATATATACACACGCGGGCACACACACATATTAAATGGAAACAAAATACAAAATATTTACTACTTACCATTCCTTTGATGACTTTCCCGAATACAACATGCTTTCCATCCAACCATCTGGCTTTGTTCAGAAGAATAAAGAACTGAGAACCGTTTGAGTCCCGTCCGTGATTAGCCATAGAAACATAACCAGCTGCTTTGTGGCTGAGAATGAAATCTTCGTCATCGAATTTATCACCATAAATAGAACGACCTATACAGAAAATATGACACCAAGTTTTATTATAGAAGTGTTTCTATAGCATAATTCGAATTTATTCTGCTTATGCAGCACCATTACAAACCAGTAGATAGTTTATACACTATCTGTATATACTTCAGAGCAGCGATTTCGATTCTATTTCAAAACTGACACGAGTACTCAACATTGATAAGCTGCAACTACGGTGAAATACGTACTTGTTGCTCTCATGATCACTTCTGGGGCGATTCCGTTTCGCATATCTCTGAAGTATATTGTGTTTTTTTAAATACTATATATCTTTGTAGGGATTTTCCCGGACGGAAAGCCGCAACTTCTGACGTTTAAGCAACACATACACACGTTAAGTATTTTCTACTGATAATGTTTATATTACAAGCAGTTCTTATACATTTCAAGAAACATTTTGCAAGCCGTTTGGCTTGATACAAACACTCTTATCATCTTAATTCATACCATTTCATCAGGCGGTTTCCAATATCACTGTTATTGAAACTTCGACTGCTCACTTGGATTTGATTCCTTAGTGACGATATATAAATACGCTTGTCTAACTTGTAACTTTTCGTTCAATTCATAGCTTTTAAAGATTTTACAAAGGTTTCTTGCTGAATCGACCCAAACTAAATTAAATCCTGGGTTCGACGTGCTCTTCTAAATCCCTAAAAGGCGTTTAATTACACAAACCAGTAAAAGAATAAGAGTAGTTTTTCCTATATAAAATGCTTCTATATATTATAATCATAGCTGGTTTCTGCGTTTTTAATTTATGGTTATTTTCCTAGAAATGTCCTGTTTTATGGTCATTGACGTGATAACACACAAAGTCAACCCTAGAAGCATTTGGACTGCGAAAGTAATAGATACAAGCGGTCTAGTTGCAGTAGAGTTAGATACTTTTCTAGTATGAATTAATATTTTATCAGTAAGTTTATTGATTAATTGTATTCGTAATTTCCTATATGGGAAATGTTGTATTGATAATTTAATATGATATCAGAGTATATTGGCATTTTATGAATGCATGAATATATGCACGCATTATTGCACATCTTTGCATGTGTGTGTGTGTGTGTGTGTGTGTGTGTGTGTGTGTGTGTGTGTGTGTGTGTGTGAGAGAGAGAGAGAGAGAGAGAGAGTGCGTGGACTAGTGGCTAAGGTCACGGCTTCGAGTCTTGGACTAGACAGCGAGCTGTGTCCTTGAGCAAGGTGCTTTGTTTCATAATGCCCACTCATCTGAAAATGAGTGTCAGCGGCACTATAAGGACTGGTGCCACATTCAGAGAGGAATCTTGTACTCTCAGATGTTCAAACGCCATGAAAATGGAATAAGCCCCGATCTAATGGTTCAATAAACTCAAGCAGAAGTTAACTATTTTCAAACTGACATACATACATACATACATACATACATACATACATACATACATACATACATACATACATGTATGTATGTATGTATGTATGTATGTATGTATATATAAAATGAAAGACCAAAACATTAGGCATCACTCGAAAACATTTAATTTAGATAGAGAATATAAATAGATAGAGTCTTTTAGAATTGTTTCTAGAATAGCCAATCATGTGGATCGTGACATTGAGTAAGGCTTCCATAAGCTAGGTATTCCGCTATCGGGAGAGAGATGTGAGAAAAATATAAAAATAAAGAAACATCGCCAGTTGGGGGATAATAGTACTTTCCAGTTTGACAAAAACTAAAGAAAAATCTGAGTGAAATAGATATGTGTTGCAGTTCCATGATCGGAAATAATAATAAAGTTATAGGTAAGGACCATTAACAGTTTCCAATGAGAATGTCTGACACATACATACACAAAAATACCAGTTGAAAACTGGGGTCGATGTAATCGACTATCCCCCTCCCCCAGAATCGCTGCCCTTGTGACAAAATTTGAAACCGTTACTCATACTCTGTACACAAAAGAGAATTTATATTCACACACGAACATTCACGCATGCGTAAATATAAAATATGTAATTGTAGCTTACCTCCCGTGCCATCTCCTTTTGTAATGTCTCCCATCTGAATGACGAAATCAGGGACGATTCGATGGACGTTTGTGCCTTTGTAATGTAATTTTTCCTGTGAATATATTGCAAAGAAAATGGTATAAAAGCAACTGCAATAATGGCAATTTTTAAGGTAAAAAAAAAAAACAAAAAACATCAGAGGAAACCGATGAGAATCTGTTTTGTCGGCAAATACTTTAACGGGTACGGATGGCCCCCCCAAAAAGGACGTCCTTAACCGCGGTTCGCGGATCCTCCTGCCCGCCATTCGTTTCACCCTTAGTTCTAAACTTTGCCAGCTTGAAAATATTGACGGAGAGACTGAATATGATCGACGCCCACCCAGCACTGTTCCAGTTAAGATACTGCTTCGCCATGCCAAAGCTATTGTATACCCTCCGCAGTGCCCCTTACACAGCCACGTACCTCCCATCTAAGAGGAAGCATGGCAGTCTAAATGTATGCGTAATGAAAGCGAGGAAAGATAAATATCCAATACTTTAGACTTAGATCTTTATCGAGGAAAACAAAATAGAGTTCTGTGCAAAAACTCCATACAGTTCAAGCTTTCACAATTCTGCTTGAAGATAATCTCATGAGATGATATTTAAGTGGAGAATTATCCTTCACTTGTATCAGTCACTGGACTGCAGCCATGCTGAGGCACCGCATCAAAGGATTTAGTCGAACAAATCGACTCCTGTACTTACATTTAATTCTAGGATTTATTTTATCGGTTTCTTTACTCGAACCGCTACGTTACGAGGATGTAAACAAAGCAGCACCGGTTATTAAGCGGTGGGAGAAGAGAAATATAAGCACAAAGTCACCACACATGCACGCATACACATACACACGTATACATACACACGCATATACAACGGGCTTCCTAACAGTTTCCGCCTACGAAATTCACTCACAAGGCGTTAACCGACGGAGGTTATAGTAGAAGACACTTGCTCGAGGTAACGCAGCGTGGGATTGAACCTGGAACCACATGGCTGCAAAGCGAGCTTCTTAACCACGCAGCTACGCCTGGCAGCCATTACATATATATCTATATATAAGAAAAGGGATTCAAAGAATCAACCAGAATCCGAAGTAAGCTACCAGCCTGGCGCGTGGCTATCGAGAAAGATTATGGTTACGGCTAGGATGTAACCTTACCATCTTTCTGAAAATCCAGGAATCGCAGTGGTAGAGGGTATGTATAAAAATTGACCAGTTAATAGGAGCAAAGTGGGAGAGAATATGGTAATTCCGCTAGTTGACAGCTTTTACGCAATCTTTTGGTTACATAAGCGCCACATCAACCGTCACGCATCTATAAAAGAATATATGTCTATATATCAATATACATACATACTTACATGTGTGTGTGTATGTGTGCGTGTGTGTGTGTGTGTGTGTGTGTGTGTGTTTGTGTCTGCATTTGTTCCCCGCCACCGCTCGGTGTTGATGTGTTTACGTCCCCGTAACTTAGCGGTTCGGCAAAAGTGGCCGATAGAATAAGTGTCAGGCTTAACAAAAAAGAAGTACTGGGATCGATTCATTCGATTAAAGCAAATGGTTCAAGGCGGTGCTCCAGCATGGCAGCGGTTTAATGACTGAAACAAGTAGAAGATAAAAGATGTATATTATCTCTTACCGTTTATTTGTTCAAGTCGTTTAAACTGCGACCATGCTGGGGCACCACCTTGAACAATTTTAGCCGAACAGTTCGACCCCAGTACTCAATTAAAAAAAAAGCCTGGTACTTGTTCCATCGGCTTCTTTTGCCGAACAGCTAAGTTACAGGGAAGTATGCATGCCAAAATAGGTTGTCAAACAGTTGTGACACACGCACACACGCGCGCACACACACGCGCGCACACACACACACACACACACACACACACACACACACGCACACACATATGTATGTATGTATGTATGTATGTATGTATGCACAGGCAGACAGATGGACAGATAGATAGATAGATAGATAGATAGATAGATAGATAGATAGATAGATAGATAGATAGATAGAATGGAGGTTGGAAAGGAAAACTGAATGAAAATGTAAAAAGAAATAATTAACACACAGAGAAACAGGAGGAAAAGAAAAACAGAAAAAAAATAAAAGATAAAAAAGGAAACAAAGAAAAGAAGAAAAGTAAGGAAGAAAGGCTGAAAAAATGGACGATATAAAGCAAGATAAGAGAAAAAGAAAATGAAAACCGGAAGACAAGTATGACAAAAGATAATGAAATGAGGGAAGATTCAAACGTACTTTTCCTCGGTTGTATCCTCGTGTGATAGCAGCGAAATTGGTGACAGTCATTGGCGCAACATCTCCAAATAATGCAATCACTACACGAATTACGTCATCGTCGTTCGAGTTGGTAAAATTCTTGATGAGGAAATCAAACCAGGCTTCCTCTGTGACAGTATAGTTGGGATTTGCTGAAGTAGTTTGACTCGATAGAAAGAAAACCAATGTGAATAAACAGGATTTGATCAGTATCGATTTTGTTTCCATTATTGTTTGTTCTTATTTCTCTTTTACTTTTTACGTTTCTTTTAATGTTTATTTTCGTTATATTTCTATTTCTTGAGGAATGATGGAAATCTGGAAAAGGAAACAGAAAAGACAAGATGAAATCTCTATAATAACACGGAAGGAAAAGTAATGGGCTGTGTTAACTAAACTGGTGCGTTGATAACTAGTAATAAACTTAAAACCAGTTCGAATGTATTTGAAAGATATTTGAACCTGTAAAGGCTTTTCGCTGCAGTTTGTCGTGGAGAAAATAAAGTTCTCGCTAAAGACAAAAAGGTGTTAAAACCCCATAGTCAGCTCAGAGTGCACTCTGTTGGACTGGTAGATATAGTTCGAACTCATTTGTTCTCTTCTGCACCGTATGCCAACAGAGACAACGTTGAGCTGATCAGGAAGAAACACTTCCTTTATGGTAACTCAAAAAATATTATTTACTGATAGAGCATATTGGTTGTCAGATCGGAACAAATACGTGAGTAGATGTGCAAAACAGTTACGGAAAGTATATAAACTTCAGACTAGTTCAAATATGCATGAAAGGTTAAAGGCTTTCCCCTGCAGTTTGTCGTAGAGCAAAAATTCTTACATAAGACAAAAACATTTGAACTGATCTTAAGTTCATATGACCAAAAGAGTGATTGCAAAATTCTAGCCTCCAAGAATGAGAACGTCCTCCGCAACAAAATGTGCTCCGACTCCATTAGAATCTATGGCAGAGAAAAAAAAATACAGCATGGTACCTGGTACCGACATATGATTGTACATACTCTTGTACAATGAAAAATAAAATTCGTATGACAATTTCATATCCAAATGAACTGGTTCAAGGAACATAGAAAACCTGACATTGCAGTTGTCAAAAAAAAAGAAAAAAAAAACTTTCGGATATCTCAAAATTGACGTTGATATTCTTGAAGACCAAAATATTGATCATAACGTAGTCTATAAGATTACTAGTAAGTCAGAGGCATATTTGAAAACATAATAATCTGCATGAAATTATATCATTATTGAGAAAAGCAATATATATACACACACACACACACACACACACACACACACACACACACACACACATACACACACACACACACACACACACACATATATATATATATATATATATATATATATATATATGTATATATATATATATATATATATATATATATATGTATGTGTATATATATATATATATATATATATATATATATATATATATATATATATATATATATATATATATATATATATATATATATATATATATATACGTGTCTGCATTGTGTTGTAACCTCGGTGAAGACAATTTTACCTTGCATAATGCAAGAATATAAGACAGTACACGGAAGGAAAAAAATCACTTACCTTCTGATTACCTTCTGATTCGATTTTTTGTCTCTTCTCAACAGAGGTTGTCTAAGTAGTCTTACTGAGGAAAAGAACACGATAGTTCTTTATAAAGAAGTGATAAAAGGTAATAGTGCCACGATATCTAGTTGAATTCTTACCCAATCAACATCATTACACCTGTTTCATTGCTGAAAAAGAGCCACGTAAGTTCAACGGTTATAGAAATAGAACAGTTAATTTGTACATGTGGACAAAATATGATATATTTTAACGATTTCAAAGGAGACATAAATAATTTGGGAAGGATGAGGCATCAAATAAGCCAATCGGTGTGATATAAGAACTTTCTCACCAACAAATAAAGAAATCATCGTGAATCAATGAAATCAATTGATTTTCGTTGACAACTTGTTTTATAGTCATTGATTCGGAACAGTTGTATAAGTACTCAGCTCGATATTTCAACTGAAAATAAACATTATTAAGTATATTTCAAGTGAAAACAAACATTATATTTCTAATGAAGACAAGCATTATTAAATATAATATTAAGTATAATTATTTCAGCTAACTCCAAACATTGTAAGATATAATTATTTCAGAAAATACAAGCAAAAACAAATATTATTAGATGCAATAATTCCAACTGAGGACGAACATTACTAAAAATAATGATTTTAAGGGAAAACGAACATTATTTAATACAGTTATTTCAACAGAAAGAAAAATTTTGTTGAACATTTTTCAGTTGAAAAACTAAATTTTATTGAATATAATTATATTTCAAATGATGACAAATATTATTAAATATAAATCGTTTCACCTGAAAACAAACTTTATTAGATATAATTATTTTACCTTAAAACAAACGTTATTAAATATTATTCTTTCAACTGAAAACAAACATTTAAATAAGCTATTCCACCAAAAAGCATTATAGATTATATTGTTGGCATCATAAGAAGTTAGAATGTTCGTGAGAACGTGAAATAATTCTTTTATTTATTTATTTATTTATTTATTTATTTATTTGAACTGTGATACTCGAATCAGATAAAGTTACACATAATAGCGTGTAAATAGCCTGTTGGATAAAAAAAAATGGTCGAAGGCTTCTCGGGGGACTTCGACTTTTTCTACCCCAAAACCAATATTTATTTACACGCTATTATTTGTAGCTTTATCTGATTCACCCACCAAATTATAATCAGATACATTTATTTCAACTGGAAACAAACTTTATCAAATACAATTATTTCACAGTCGAATATTATTATTCCAATTAAAAACAAAAGTTTTTAGGTACAGTGACTGTAACTGAAAACAGATAATATTAAATTTGGTTTATTGAACTAAAGACAAACATCCAAACATTATTAAATATATATTTTCCTTCTATTTTAATTAATTGTGTCGCAACTACCAGGATCTACACAACAGGAAATTAACTGTTGCTCCTTTAGTACAAAATAATTCGTCTATTACAGTGCACCACAGCCCTTTTCCACTTGCGGCACACTTATATTCTTTTCAAAATTCAGCGGCACACCTGAACTAAAAATATAACTAAAGGTATAGGAGAACAAATTATATTCAGGGTACACTGCGGTACACTTAGCATCGTCTCGTGGCACATCAGTGTGCCGCGGCATACCGGTTGCAGAGCACTGATCTATTACAGGTATTATTTTTTCTGTAGACTACTTAGTAGATATTATCTAGGTGAGAGATGAAAACAAAAACTTATCCAGATACAGCAGAACACCTGTTGGACCAATGAGGATGCCTGTATGTGATCACACACACACGCACGCATACACGCTTACACCTTCACATACATACATACATACATACATTCACATATACATACATACATACATACATACATACATACATACATACATACACGCATGCATAATTTACCTTTGTTGCTTTTGAACCGTCATTTCTTCTGACACACTTTCGGTTTTCTGACTCCTGTCATTTTCAGCAAGACTTGACACAGAACAACGCAAATGGAGGGAAACATATTCTCGCGAGATTCTTTTCCTCAATACTGAGTGGCACTTTTATGATAGTTGAACTTTGTCAAAAACTTTAACAAACCCCCAGATTCTCCCGAGCTACGTTTCTTCTTTTTGTCCACAGGCTTTCATGTGACCACTCAATAAAAAGCTTTGTTGCTAAATTTTCATGCAATGGAAAATTCTGTATTTTCTTGATGTATTTTGAGCTCCAAGCTCTATGTCAACGATTCCTCCATTTTCTAAAAGATATATTTGACGCTGTAGGAGCACTATTTCCATTTGGCGGAACTGTTATCCATCTATACGTGATTTGGCTAGTGTAACCAACCGCTTTACCTCGCGCATAGATACACACTGCCGCCTATTACAAAGTCTCGGGAAAATTTTAACCAGTCCCATCCGAGCCTCCAAGAAAGTCAGACGTAATTTGTCATGTCGCTGTTGGAGCTCATCTCTACCACGTAGACAATATCGAAGGAAGAAACACTCTAGAACTAAATAACTATTTATGGACTGCTCGAACATTTATCCTGTCCACATTTTACAATATATAATAACAGTGTCACATGTTATTTATGCTGCATACACCTTCTTCTGGATTTGTGACCCTACAACGAGTAGCTCGAACTTTTCTTTTGTTCACGTAGGACACTGTTATACCATACCTCTGTGTGTTTTTGGTGCATCTTCACTTGTCTTTATGGGCGACATCATCGGCACTGACGGAATAGCTCTTCAGGATATTCCTCCACCTACTTCTTTGCGACAGCTTCGACAGTTCCTTGATCTTAATTATTACCGCCGTTTTAGTCCACATTGTGCGGACCTTCTGTTTCTTCTTTCTGATCTCTTACTGAATAGAAAAAAGAAAGACGAGCCTATTTCCCTTGACCCAGTTCATCTTGAGGCATTCCTCAAAGTTAAACATGCGCTGGCTAGCGCTTCTCTTCTCACATATCCCGTGTCTGATGCCCAGCTTTTGCTGGTCGTGGATGCATCAAATACAGCTGTTGGTGCAGTTTCGCAGCAACATCACCAGCAGCAAGCACAACCTCTCGCTTTCTTCTCGAGACAGCTTAAACCAGCCGAAACCCGCCATAGCACGTTTGGCCGTAAACTTTTGGCTATGTACCTGACAGTTAGACACTTTCAATACTCACTTGAAGGTCGCCAATTTACGATCTATAACGATCATCGTCTGCACTTCGTTCGAAGCCCGACAGATATTCGTCATCTAGATTTTGTTTCGCAGCTTACCAATGGTATTCGTCGTATCTCTGGTGCACAGAATGCAGCGGCAGATGCTCTCTCTCGCATTCGTGTAAATTCTTTGTCACCACCTTCAAATATCGGCCTCCATCTTCTTTCTGCAGATCAGCCTCCCCTAGAGTCGATCGATCTTGCTTCACCAGAATTTGCGACGTGTAAATTTAAGTACTTGCTTGTGCCTACTTCTGACACACAAATATTATGTGACATCTCGATAGATAAACCACGTCCTCTTGTTCCAGAGACCCACCGTCGAACTGTTTTCCACACTCTGCATCCCGGAACTTCAACCACGGTGAAACTCATTTCGGCTGGATTCTTCTGGCCAAATATGAGACAAGATATCATTGCTTGGTCACGTTCATGACTTTTCTACCAAAAAGCTAAAGTGCATAGGCACATTCGTACTCCTCTTGGTATGTTCAACACCCCAGACGCTCGTCCGAGTCACATCCATATCGATCTAGTTGGACAGTGGCCAGTTAGTCAAGCTTTTACGTATCTCCTTACGTGCATCGACCGTTTTATATGTTAGCCGGAAGTCATCCCTTTGTGTGATATTACAGCAGAATCAGTAGCGCGAGCTCTGGTATCGGGTTGAATATCGCGTTACGGCGTTCATACCACGATCACCACTGACCGTGGTAGGCAGTTCGAATCCCACTCCTTCCATGGGCTTTCGAAAATTCTAGGCGTGCGGCGCATTCGGACTACTAGTTACCATCCAGCTTCAAATGGTATGGTGGAACGCTTCCACCGCCAATTGAAGGCTGCAATGCGCGCTTATCATAACAGCGATAGAGCGAGTATCTACTCATTGTTCTAGGCTGCCGTTCAGCAGTCAAGGAGGATCTTGGATACTCTTCAGCGAGGCTGCTCTACGGAGAACCGTTATTCTTAACAGGTCAAATGCTGGCCCATGTGAACTTTTCCTCCCAAGATTCTGCTCTCTACGTCAACAGACTTCGTTAGTATTTCACCAATCTTCCGCTGATGACCTCCCGACAACAAACTATTACATCTTCGGTCCCGAAGGATTTTGCTTCGTGGACCCACGTGTTTCTTCGCAATGACTCTATGAAAAGTCCCCTCACATACCATACACAGGATCTTACTGAGTCCTTTCCAGCACTGATAATCTTTTCACCATGGACATTAAATGGGAAAATTGACATGGTAAAACGAGCTTTTATAGACGCTCTGACACCAAAGCCACATACCCCGCTCACATACACTGTTCACCACGAAACACAAGCTACATCTTCGCATTCATTACCTTCACAATTGCACACCCCGTTCCCGCCTTCATCTACATACATCAATCCGACGTGCAGTGGTCGTCGTGTGCACTGGCCCGCCAAGCTGTGCAAAACTATTTATATCTGAACTGACTGATATAGTGCAGTCTGTGAACTTGCTTTAACACATGGAATTCCTTTGTGCATGTTTTCGCTTTTGCTTTGCAGTGGTTATTTTTGCCTCGCTTTTTCAGCATTTTGCATTTTCTTCTTTTCATTTTGTATCATAGTTAACTAATCTTCTTGTAGTTTCTTTTACCCAAAGCCAGGAACTTTTCAGCACCGCCTCGTATAATGCAGTAATCTGCCTAATAAAACATCGTCTTGACTCTTTCCTTCATAGAATCGCTGGCCTCAAACCCTGCAACAGACTGGCGTTCCATTCAGGAAAATGTGATCTTGGAAACTGTATAACCGGCATTATGAGTTCTAAGGCCCAAGAAAAAAAGAAAGAAAAAAAACGAAATCGTCGAAATAGATAGAAGGTATTATTTGTGTCATCTGTCAACATACGACCAACGTTGAAATAATTTGTAAGAAAAAGTAAAGTCTTTCACAATTGATATATAAATATGTAAGCCAACTAAAGACCTTCGCTCAACCTGTTAGAAATAGAAGCCGTTCAAATTACAGTTTATAAACAAAACACTGTACAACGTGGTTGTATTATACAAACATAACTGTATCTGAAGTAAAGCATTTGATCATAAAGTCATCATGATCAAGCTTGACATGAGGCTAAAACGAGAATAAAATTCAATACAATGTGTGATTTTGTTTTGGCGATCAAATAAAAGCTACATTATATAACATCTGGTGAAAACTGAAGTAAACATTAATAGGAGACAACCATTTTTACCACGGATCATGAATGAACAGCAACTACACAGAGGTTTCTGTGCTAGTTCAGAATGGTTTTATATTTTTAGTCAAGAAGCTTTTGTTAACTTAAGCACTATGTCATCTGTTTCGATACTGAAACTAAGACAATTGGACCAGTATATAATAAATTGATTATATATTATATACTGTATTAATTCTTATTCATGTTGTTGAAATCTGAATTCGAATTGAATAGTAACAAATACTTACAAGTGTTCTAGTGTATGTGAACTGGACTGTAATAAATATTTTTGAAAACTGCTTGATTTGGTTTATCTGGAAGATACCTTTACATGTATACATAAATAATGCACTAATGTAAGTGTATGCTTACACATGCAT
This sequence comes from Octopus bimaculoides, assembly GCF_046866305.1. NCBI lineage: Eukaryota > Metazoa > Mollusca > Cephalopoda > Octopoda > Octopodidae > Octopus > Octopus bimaculoides. The sequence continues at coordinate 117,152,880 of NC_142933.1, read as the reverse complement.
TATATACGTAAAACTCAACCATGTGTATGAATACATACACACATATATTAAGTTACATGTACAAGTTTTTTTGTATGTGTATATGTGTCTATACATGTGTGTGTGTGTATAAGAGACAGACAGGCAGGCAGGGATGGATAGAGAATGAAAGAATATGGATGTTATAATTTTATCCAGTTGTCCTAGTAATACATACATTTGAGTACATTGATACATACACTCACATGGACAAAATATATGTAGGAAAGAGAGAGAGATAGAAAGAGAGAGAGAGTGTGTGTGTATGTGTTTGTGTGTGTGAAAGAGAGAGAAAGTGAGTGAGAGAACGAGTGATGAAAATGCCATTCCACATGCTGCCAATATATCTATATATATCTGTTCGTCCCCTGAACTGAGCAAATTGTACAGTACTAAAAAGTCAACAACAACATTAATAATATGAATCTTAATTTTTATTTTTCAAATTGAATCTTGGGTCCCCTAAAACCCAAATGTTCCTGACCCCTATTCTCTGGGCCCATGTAATAAGACATTCTGGTATAGGTACTAGTTTAGAAAATAACAAGGAAAAGAAGTCAATGTGGGAACCCCTATATTAAGAGTGGTGAACCTTATTAGGGGTGAATTGTAAGTGTGTAAGAGAAGCTGTTACGGAGCATCTGTACAGTAAAGAATAATCCTTAGTTTTACAAATCCATAAGCATGTAATTTATATTTAGATTTTTGCTTTGAACTTAAGGCTTAAACCGTGTTTTTTATGGTCTTAAAACTTAAACCTTGTTTTTTAAAGACTTCATCAACAATTTCAAACTTGGATGTAAGTAAAATTTCTCTTAAATTACACCCTACAATTTTAAATGAGGAAAGAATATTTGATAATTTATTCCTACATTTCCTTAAAAGAAGACAAGTGGTGGTCAAAGCTAGAATGCCCTTAATTTTATGTCCGTTCAGTTGGACCTGATATGAGTCCAACCAACAAGAAAATAATACAAACAAAAAAATAACAGGTTTAATATTTTGAATAATTCTTTTAATATTTTAAGGAGCTGTGGATTTAACTTGAAAGGAAATATAAAATATTTACTGAGAACTAGTTTGGTATAAATTCCATTACAAGAATGGTTTTAATTTTTAAGAACACATGATGAAAGGAAAACAGTTTGTTGGATATATATATATATATATATATATATATATATATATATGTATATATATATAAACAGGTATCAGCTATTTATCAAAATTCTTCAGTACTTGATTGCAATACAACTATTTGATATGTTTTATTTAGTAGAAAAGAGGTAAAAAAAAAAAAAGAACACAAATAGAAAAATAAAGCTGTTAGAAATTACACCAAGCAAACTTCTATGAAAAACTATGGTCTTAGTGGCTGAAGTCCCATTGTTGGACCATTCCAGTTTGGAATAACCCAATCAGGCCAGAACAATTCTTTCATTCTTTCACAGTAAGCAATTAGATTTGGGAATGAATTATCTGGTTGAATAAAGAGAAGAAATAGTAGCATAAAAAATACAATTCTGTAATGAAAACATACAAAAAAATAAACAATAAAACAAAAAAAGCAACAAATAAACAACAGAAAGAATTTTAAAATATAAATTGTCTTAACCCTTTTGTTACTATATATGTTTCAACTAATTTTGAAAATATAAAAAAAATTGAGGATTAAGTAAAATATTTTAGTTCATTATTTAGATGGTGATTGGAAATTAGCAAAAAATTTTTACATAAATTTAAGATGAACACTTTATTTAAATATCACATTTTGAAGAAGGTGTTTTGTATCATAGAAGCAGAGGTAGTCTTGGTATCAAAAAGATGAAATAAAATGGGGCTAATTGGCCCTAATTTTAGGTAAACTACTGTTAGAAATATTCAAGGATGTAAATACTATAGTAACATACTATCTCTTGTAACTTGTTACACTGATAATTATATATTTATACAAATGGTTTGATGCTTTCAAGGCAATGATTTGTTGCCTTCAAAAATAGCCCTTTTATTTTTATTTTCTTAACCAAGAGGTAAGGTTGTGCAAACAGCTGGAAGAAAATATTGTCTCAATAATATTTGTCTGACTCATGCTACCATGGAAAAACAGACATGAAAATAAGTGTAAGATTACATCCATTTCAATTTTGAATTAATACATAGCTATTAGAATCTTCTTACATAGTCTGTACATAACTTCAAAAGCTGTTTGATACTATGAATTGTTTAGTCATAATAAATGTTATGAAAAACTTATTAAAAAATAAGATATGCCACCTATTCTACAATATGAAAGCATTCTGAATTAAAAATAACTGGTCATACTAACCTTTAAAGACCTTTATGAAAAAGCTACCTTCTGGCATTTTCTTTAAACAAGCAATCATTCCAAATATAGCACAATCAGTTTCACATGGATTGACTCCCATAAGGAACTTCTTTCTTCCTGTAGAATTCATAAGAAATTGAATTATATACAAATCCTTCAGTTTGAGTTTTATATGGATTATTAAAATGTGATTTAAAATTTTAAGCTTAGAAGTTAATTAAGGATTGTAAAATACCTTTATCTTTTAATCATTTAGGTATCCTAATTAACGTTTGAGCATGTCACTTTGACCATATGAAATATTTTACAGTTAAATATTTAGACTGCCAACTGACAGGAAGCTTAGGGGTAGACCAAGAATGAGATGGTTGAATAATATCCATAGTCTCAGATCATGCTTGAGAATCGAGTTGGAAAGTGCAATGATGATTGCTTCTATAGAGAAGAAGCCTGACCATTCTACTCTCATACCCTCCAAGAAATAGGGGGAAAATGCCAAAAAATGGATGGATGGATGGAACATGGTGTGACAATCTGAATTAGCTATTGTCAACTTTCATCTCTCTCTACAAGCTTTTGACAAATCTCTTTTTGATGGTCACCATACTTAAAGGGTTAAACAAGCTGTCAATAGTAGTTATTAGGTCTATCTTCCTTATTTGCTCTGCTCATTGCTGGATATTTGACTCAATTACTCAATGACTTGTTATTTCAGGCTATGAATATCCACCACTGAGTAATCACCTCATGTTTTTTAAATGAGACCAAAGAAATTATGTTTCTCTCATAGGATTAATCTCGTAAAAGACTGTTTTGTTTAGAGTAGCCTTGTAATACAAATTAAATTCAACACTGGAAACCAATGGATCACTTGTAAATTTTACATGATCATTGTTGTCAGCAGCGGCAATTATTTTTTTTATCTTGTCTTTTTTAATCTAAAGTGAATTGTGCTATTTTAACATGGGTTACAGCATACAGCCTTTACTCTATTTAAAATTGTTCAGTCAGTGAAAGAACTAGCAGAACAGTTTCAGTATAATCATCTTCAATGATTATATAGAAACTGGTATCTTCTGTAGTAGTGAGAAACTCTATCAGAAGAGATACACACTAGACTGTTTTCTCCACAAAATAAATAAATGATTGACCTTTTTCAGTTATTGGACTGCAACCCTGCTGAGACACTATCTTCAAGGGTTTAGTTAAACAAATTGACCTCAGTACTTAGTTTTCCAGTCTGACAATTATTTTATTGGTCTCATGCTGATCACTAAGTTATGTGGATGTAAACAAACCAACACCGAGTACCAAGTAGTGGTGGTGGTGGTGGAGGGATAATCACAGACTCTGTCACACACACATACACACACTAATTTCTTTAGATATATCACTTACCAATAAAGTCTGAGAGAGCCTTTAAATCTTCCATTGCAATATGTTCCACTTCTGAAGGAGTGTGTCGACCCATACCTTGGCAGTAAGCCTGTTTCTTAACCATTCTTCTAATCCTCCAGACAATAAATCTCGGAGCAGGGATCACAGTTCTCAGAGTTGGGTCAGAATAACTATATACCCATCGACTGAGAGCCAAAGCCCTTCAAGATAAGATAAAGATAATGATAATGATAATAATAATAACCCTTTCTACTATAGGCACAAGGCCTGAAATTTGGGCGAGCGGGATAGTCGATTACATCAACGCCATTACTCAACTGGTACTTGATTTATCGACCTCGAAAGGATGAAAAGCAAACTCAACCTAAGTGGAATTTGAACTCAGAACATAGCGATGGGCGAAATACTGCTAAGCATTCCATCCAGCATGCTAACAATTCTGCTAGGTTGTTGCCTTAATAATAATAATAATAATAATTTCAAATTTTTGCCACAAGGGCAGCCTGGGGAGGTGGGGATGAGTCGATTACATCGACCCCAGTGTTCAACTGGTACTTTATTATATCAACCCTGAAAGGATGAAAGGTAAAGCTGACCTTGGTGGAATTTGAACTCAGAACATTAAAGATGCGAAATACTGCTAAGCATTTCACCCGATGGGCTAATGATTCTGCCAGCTCAATAATAATAACAATAATAATAATAATAATAATAATAATAATAATAATAACAATAATGGTTTCAAGTTTTGGCACAATGCCAGCAAGTTCGGGGTGGTGAGGAGTAAGTCGATTACATTGACTCCCAGTGTTCAACTAGTACTTATTTTTATCAACCCTAAACGGATGAAAGGTAAAGTTGACCTTGGTGGAATTTGAACTCAGAACATTAAAGATGAATGAAATGCTGTTAAGCATTTTGCCTGGCATGCTAACAGTTCTGCCATTGTCAAATTTTGGCACAAGGACAGTAGTTTCGGGGAAGGGAGTAAGTCGATTACATTGACCCCAGTGTTTAACTGGTACTTATTTTATCAACCTCGAAAGGGTGAAACGTAAACATGACCTCTGCAGAATTTGACCTCTGAATGTAAAGACAGACGAAATGCTGCTAAGCTTTTTTCCCAGTATGCTAATTGTCCTATTGTAACAACAACAACAAGCAACAAATGGTGAAAGAAATATAGTTTTCAAAAAAATTTTTAAAATAAAGTTAAAAGGCAGATTATGCAAATTTCTGTCAATCTAATTCACCTGGCTAATTAACAAATTAGCAATATTGACTGGAAGTGTTTAACCACAAAGTTAACTAACACACTATACTGACAATCATCTATTGAAGAAACTCTATTTTACAATTGTAAAATAGTGACCAGGTATAATATCTTGCCGTATTTGTTTTAAATACCCACACTGTGGGTTCAAATCTTGCCAAGGTCAAATTTACAACTTATCCCTTCAGTGAAGATTGGAGGATTTTTTTCAGCACTTTGCATTCTGAGTTCAAATAAAACCACGCCCACCCTCTGTGATAGACTTAATCCGTCACCCAGTTCGATACTGGTACTTTGACGGACCTCAGTCTATAGTAAGTATTTGGGTCAGGTCTCGGTTTAAAGATTAACTTCTTCCCTTCCGTAAACCAGTCTTGAAGGTCCTGGCGAAAAAAATTTAAAACATTATGCATTTAAAATTACATTTGATCCTAATACATACTCAAGGGAGGTAAAACCCAATATGTATATTTTAGAGTAATCTCCCTTGACGCAAATAGCTAGTTGTTTACTATATTATTTTCTATTATATTTTTATTCATTTATTGATTTCAGTCATTTGACTGCGGCCGTACTGTACCATCTTTAGAAAATGGAATGCTTACAGCACCTAGGTTTCCCGAGCGGTCACCCATCTAAGTACTAGCTAGGCTCGATATTGCTTAACCTCGGTGATCGGACGAGAACCGATGCTTTCAACGTGATATGGCCGTATACGTATGTTATATGAAAACATTTGGCACACGGCCAGCAATTGCGGCGAAGGGTGCAAGTCGATTACATCGACCCAGTGCTCAACTGGTACCTATTTTATTGACTCTGAAAGGCTGAAAGACAAAGTCGGCCCAGGCAGAATTTGAACTCAGAAAGTTAAGATAGACGGAATGCTGCAAAGCGTTTCGCCCGGCGTACTAAATATTCTTTTCTACTATAGGCACAAGGCCTGGAATTTGAGGGGAGGGGGATAGTCGAGTACATCGAGCCCAGTACTTGACTGGTACTTAATGTATCGACCCCGAAAGGATAAAAAGCAAAGACGACCTCGACGGAATTTGAACTCAGAACGTAGCAGCAGACGAAATACTGCGAGGCATTTCGCTCGGCGTGCTAACGATTCTGCCAGCTCGTCGTTCAGTATAGAGCGTAATATCAATTAATAAATGGATGAGAAAATGAAATTTAACTCCTGTTTTCTGATCATTCATTTATTAATTGCTACAAACGTTTAAGATGTTTGACGTCTACATCATCAAGAACACATTACATTATAATTTAAATGTCTTTAAATGGAAAAGAAATTTACAGTAAAAAGAAACAATCTTATGCATCTCATCAAAGGTCGTCCCATAGAACACCCTAAAAAGAAAGAAAGAAAGAACGATTACCAATACAAGTTCTCTTCTATCATTTTCTGCATGGCTCTAGCAACACCACGTTGTTCCTCCGAGAGATGACTGTTTAAATCAAGGTTGAATTTCTTATTTAAATACTCGATTATAAACTGTGAGTCACTGACAACTTCTCCATTGTATGTAATCCAAGGTGTTTTATGTTTTGGTGACATCTCATAGGTATATTCAACCTAGCAATATAGATAGATAGATTTAATATTAGGATAAATACTTTATAAGAATTTATCAAGTAGTTAGTGTGAAAAAACCTCATAAGGAAAAAAAAAAACCATAATTTTTTTCCATTAATATATATAACTTAATTTATATAAGGGCATTACTATACAATAATGCCTCACGCTTAGAGGGACTCCATAAGTCAAGACTACCGAAATAAGCACATTTTACCTCTAAGCATGAGGTATTATTGTATAGTAATGCCCTTATATAAACTAAATTATAGATAGATAGATAGATAGATAGATATCGTCAGTGGATCACACATCCATAAAAGTACACTCTAAAACATTAGAGCAGTAATGTATTGATAGGAAGTTCATTTTTGGCTGGTCATCTGGTTTTGCCTCTATCAAGCGTTTAGCATTATAGATGGTTCACCAGACTCTCATGCCAATGGTCATCAGAATCCAATGAGCCGCCTATAAGACTTAGTACTTTATAGATGCAAAACCATTGGTCACTCTATGACCAGCCATATAATTAACTTCCTATAAACAGAACATGACACCCATTTAGCATTGGTATCATGAAAAAAAAAACTCAATCTGTACATTGGTTTAAGGAGTTAGTGTAAGAAAGGGCATCTAGCTGCAGAAACTATGCCAAAAATGAAACATGAGCAACCTGTTGATGTATACTTCACTATGAAATGAACTGACTCTACCGAAAATGCTGATGATAATAATAACAATCATGAAATTATTATGTATAGTGCTCAGGTGCACTGCAACTCATCAAAGGTGCGTGTACAGTACATAGAATTATGTACAAAAGTCAAGAAAGTGAACAGTGTATGAATCATGATATACATGTGTGCATGCATATGGAGTTGGGGATATCAGGTGTAGTGTTTGTGGTGTTATGGGCTGTGACGAACTATGTGTTGTGGTGGAGAGGGGTGAGGCAAACAGAGGTGAAGCCAGACCGGAAGGGCCAAACCGGAAGGGTCAGATCGGAAGTCTGCGACACGCGGTCGAAGGCTAGCACGTGGGGCCAGTGAGAAAACAGCGACGTTACGAGAAAGACGTGTTCTGATTAGGAGCGATCGTGTACCCCGCTGCGGTCGGCAAGGTAAGGTCCAACGCTTCATTCTGTCCTTTTGCTTCTTGTTGTCTTCTTCCGCCATCGCACCACAGTGTTAGCGAATTTCAGGAAGTCCGGAGGTTTTAAAGGATGCCATGTCTCGGCAACTAACAACCGATGCAAATGGATTATAACTATGTATGTATGCACATCATCATCATCATCATTTAACGTCCGCTTTCCATGCTGGCATGGGCTGAACAGTCTGACATGGAGCTGGCTAGCTGAGAGCTGTCCAGACTCCAGTTGTCTGTAGTGGAATGATTTCTACAGCTGGACGCCCTTCCTAATGCCAACCACTTAACATGCATATATATAAATATATATGCATATGTGTGTGTATGGTTGCATGCGTGTGTGTGTGTGTAAGCATGTGCATGCATGTGTGTGTGTTTGTGTGTGCATGGATATGTTTGTTTCCATGTGTCTTTGGTGTGACACCACTTAGGCAGCAGTGGTATTTATTTACTTCCCCCACTTAAGTGATATACCATATTGCTCGGTAGTTTGTAGAGCAAAGATCTTCTGATGTGAAGTACCATACTAGAAAACAAATAAATGCTGGCAACAAGAAAAGCATCCAGTCATAAGAATTGTTGTGAAAAACCCATGGGAGAAAAAGGCAGATATGAAAATTATGATGATGATGATGATGAATTCAGAAAATGAAAAATACAAAAATAAGTGAAACAGTACCAAACTCTGCATATATTATGTATGATAATTAGATTTCAGAACAATCATTTTGCCCAGTGATGATAAATGATAGAGATACTAGTTTAAATTATATGAATATGGACAAATGTATGTAAAATTGTTAAGAATAATCTATAATGATGATAAAATGAAAAGAGAAAGATTGTGAGGTTAAATGTGACATACCTGATAGGGTAGCTTGGCCATACGAAGGTATGTCTCTAGCTTTATACCAAAAGGAGAGAGGTTTGGTGTATCTTGTGCTCTTGGTATAGCATGAAGAATGATCACATCTTTGGGATAATTTTTTTTCCTTTAGAAAAGAGTTTGATATAGACAATATTTATCAAATAATGTTTAAAATAATATAAAACATATGAATGCATCATCCAACATTCAGTACACGCACATACACACACGCACATACACACACACACACAACACACACATATGTGCACACAGACACAGGGACAAAATTTTAAATACACATTAAAACTTAGACACGGGCATCGGTGTGCAGCTAAGGTCACCTTGCAGCCACACAGTTTTAGGTTCCATTTCACTGATCAGCACCCTGAGCAAATGTAATCTACTATAGACCTAGGCTGAACAATTGCCTTGTCAGTGCAAAAACCTGCTGTGTGTGTGTGTGTGTGTGTGTGTGTGTGTGTGTGTGTGTGTGTGTGTGTGTGTGTGTGTGTGTGTGTGTGTGTGTGTGTGTTTGTGTGTGTGTGTGTTTGTGTGTGTGTGTGTGTTTCTCTCTCTCATATACATATTTTAAAAAATTAATCATGCATTATCTCATGGCTTTGAGATATTAATCTTGTGATTATTTATTTTTAGAGTGACATTGTATGGTAGATCTGGGTTTGAACATAAAACAGTTTGAAACTTTCGGCTTGACACAGTCAGTTTAAATACTAAAGGGTAAAAACGCAACATCTGACATAAAGCTAACATACTCAATCATTATCATCATCATTATTTAACGTCTGCTTTCCATGCTGGCATGTATTGATTGGGTTAACATGGAGCTGCCAGCTGGAGCTGTCCTGTCTGTTGTGGCATGGTTTCTATGACTGGATGCCCTTCCTAATGCCAACCACTTAACAGAATGTGCCGGGTGCATTTACACCACACTGGCACAGATGCTTTTCATGTGGCACTGGCACTTGAAACGACAGGCCTGTACATGTGGAAGATGGTGGTTTTACTTAGTTTGATGCATCTTATCAAGTACATCTAATTGCCACATCTCCAAGTTCCTTGTCAATTCCTCGATGAGGTAACATACTCAATATAATAGCATAAAAACTTATCATTTAATTAAAATTACTTTCTCTGTGAGGGGAGGAGACTATAATTTCAATGAGCAATATCGTTCAAATATAGTCACAAGCAAATAGATGACAACTTCAGAAATTTTAATTAATTATAAAAATATAATTTTGAAATGTGCATGCAATGAAGAGATGGATGACATTAGCTGTTGGCTCTGATAAAATTAATCTGATCTTTAGAAAAGCAAAGTGGCAACTCCTGACATTTCAAATTGTAAATTGTGCTAAATACATTTCATAGTCTACATTATAAATACTTGATCATCACATGCATTTGGTTGATCAATTGGGTCAGCTGATAGGTAGGAAGGTAGATAGGTAGGTAAGTAACTGGGAAGGCAGGTCAGTGACAGGTGGAATTTTACAATAAGAAAAGAAAATAAATGAATAAATTAAATAAAAATTTTAGTATTTTTCCTTATTTTCTTCTCCCATTAGAAAATATTTTGACTGTGACCCAGATATGAACTTGATTCGTCAACTGATTAGCTTAGGTTCTTTCTTCAGTAGTTGCTAAACTGGGACACAAATCATTCATTTATGCATATAATCTTTGTTAATAAAAGACTGAGAACATTTTAATCCCATGAGCATTTTATGCTTTATTGTAAATGTATTCTTAAGAAATATCCAGTCTTGTCTTAGTAAATGACCCAGACTTTCTGTCTTTAAAAAAAAATGCCTTAGTTTTGTAACTTATCACAATCATCATCATTTTTACATGCATTAGCAGAGACAACTAGATGCCTATCCTTTCACTAATCCCTGCATGTTTCTAGTAAGGTCTCCTTCTCTGCTGTTTTTTAGACTTGAACTGCTCAACAGAAAGACATAATTTTTTCATCTTCTTTTCTTTTTTAATGGAAAATGTAATCAACAACACTCTCTATGCAGTGAAACTCTTTCAAGCAACACATAAGCAATATTAAAACGCAGCACAACACAAACACACACGCTCTCTCTCTCGCTCACACACACACACATACATACACATGCATATATATCTTCTCACACATACATACACACATGACAAGCTTTCTTAAGTCTACTTGTTGGCACTCCGCCGCTTACGACGTCGAGGGTCCCAGTTGATCCGATCAACGGAACAGCCTGCTCGTGAAATTAACGTGCAAGTGGCTGAGCACTCCACAGACACGTGTACCCTTCACGTAGTTCTCAGGGATATTCATCGTGACACAGAGTGTGACAAGGCTGACCCTTTGAATTACAGGTACAACAGAAACAGAAAGTAAGAGCGAAAGAAAATTGTGGTGGAAGAGTACAGCAGGGTCTTCCACCATCCCCTACCGGAGCCTCGTGGAGCTTTAGGTGTTTTCGCTCAATAAACACTCACAATGCCCGGTCTGGGAATCGAAACCACGATCCTATGACTGTGAGTCCGCTGCCCTAACCACTGGGCCATTGCGCCTCCACTTAAGCCTTCTATGAAATGAAGAAATGAAAATTGTAAAAGTGTTTCATAAATTTAGTTGCTAAGATACGAAAACTATTTTACCTTCTGCATTTGCATCGTTTAAGAACAAAAAGAAGACCTGAAACAGTAACCACACCAACTCCAATAGCAACAGCCCAATTGGACATTCTGTTGCTTTGGTTCCAGCAGTTCATATACCCAAATCTCATTCTCATTTCTATTCCCTAAAAAGAAAAAGAAAATTAATATCATGGGACTAGAAAAATAGAAATTAAAGGTGAAACCATTTCTTTGGAATTTATCCCAGAGACATGGATTGAGTGACCTGGAAACAAAAACTTGGTAAAGAATATATAACTCTGCTGCTATCTAGGATGTGGTGATATACATATAAAAATGGTAAAAATGGTGGCAACTATATATTGTGTATTCATATAAATTATGGATGCAATGGATCATAAACAGATTGACAGAGAAAGACATTGCATATAGCAGATATGTTGGAGTAGTTAGCAGGAAGAGCAATTAGGAAATGAATACTTTCAACTATTGAGATGGTCTTGCTAGATTAAATAGTTGACAATATTTATTACTTAGGTAATTGGCAATGGAGCTGGGTGTTGTGAAACAAAGTAACCAGACTAAGAATGGTTCATGGATTTGTTACTAACTCCTACTGGAAACAAAGAGCTTCTTTTGCCTGTGAAAGGCAGATTGTATGATGTTCATGTATCTTGATTCCGTTAAAGCAGTGATTCCCAATCTGGGACAAATCCCACCACTATTGAGTCATGGGAAAATTGTGGTGGGACATGGGATCCAAAAATTCTTTTTCTTTTTTTTTTATAGTTTAAAATGGAATAGTGAAAATCTTTTTTTCACAACAAACATACTATACCCTTACTCAGCCTACTACAGCTATAGCTCAAACCAATCCCTCCAGCGAAGCATACTATGTAAAAACTGTTTGCTACAGTATAGCGCTATTCTAATGCCCTAGTGTGCATATTTCTTTAAGGATATTTCACCAGAGGGGTAAACATTTTTCTGGAAAGTTATAGTGGGGCCTGGGGGTGGGGAATAGATTGGAAATCATTGTGCTAAAGTCTTTCACATGATCAAATGCAGAATTTTATGTTATAAGCTGTAAAACATTGGCATGATAAAAAGGCTGGGCATTTGGTTTTCTGATTTCATGAAAGACTGAAATCAAATGAGAGCTGTCAACTGAACCATAACCAAAAGGTCTGTTGTAATAAATTGAGTATCACAAGACACAATTCTGGGATTCCTTTCATTTCCCATAATGTTCTTAGATACAAAACAAAAATGTATACAACTGGTGCCACTCAACAGCTATGCAGATGACACCGAAGTAATGCTAGATATTGAACCAAAGGATTTTATCTGCTGCTACCGACTTATGAGTTTTGCTAGCTCAGTAAAATATTCTTTGCTGAGAAGTTTTAATAAGATAGAAACCTGTCCTTCCCTTCCACTAGTTGGTGTTTGAAGATAAGATCTACTGCACTCTGCATTGTCTATTTTGTCAAAAATATTTCAACCACTGCAGCATATTAGAGTTATTTCTCTTATTTGCTGTTTTTAGATTTTAAAACTCACCCAGAGGGAGTTCTGTCTACTAACTGCTTGGATAACTTTAGTTCCTTTATTCTTTTTTCTTGTTTCAGTCATTTGACTGCAGCCATGCTGGAGCACCGCTTTTTAGTCAAACAAATTGACCCCAGGACTTATTCTTTGTAAGCCTAGCACTTATTCTATCGGTCTCTTTTGCTGAATCGCTAAGTGACGGGCACGTAAACACACCAGTATCGATTGTCAAGCAATGTTGGGGGAACAAACACAGACACACAATCATACACGCACACACACACACACACATACATATATACATACATACATATATATATATATATATATATATTTGCAGTTTTAAGCATTGGAGAGGCACTTCATCAGACTTGCATCAAAGGCATGTTATTACATTGTGTATCTTTTAGACGTTGTTGTTAGGAAAATATTAAAAGAGTGTATGTTGGTGAGGGGGGAATCAAGTGGGTGGATACATATAAAGATAGGAGGGAGAAAGGGAAAGAGGGGGAGGAAAAACGAATGGAAGAAGACGAAAGTGAAGTGGAAAGAGGTGAAGAGAAAGGAGGAGGAGAAGAAGAAGAAGAAGAAAAAAAAGATGATGATGATGATGATGATGATGATGATACAGTGAGCAGTGCTGCATATAGCAAAACTGTTTATCTGGTAGTATGCTGGCGGTGTGTCAAACAGTAATGGGAGAACCAATGCTACCAAAATTCGTCCAATGGAATACGATGTATTTGACCACACAAAGAGCAAAAATGTGTGCAACAACTTCAAGTGAAAAGATCTCTTAAATAGATTCAAGACAATTATCCAGAGTCGAAAGATGAGGATGTTAATGATGTATGTTGTGGGTAGACCTAATTTATGACCTTTGTGTGTTTCAGCCCTGGGAAAGGGATATAAGTAGGAACAGTAAAAGATGAAGAGATGGAAGAAGAGGGGAGGCCCTGAAGGGGGGGGGGGGGGTCAGGAGGAGTTCCAACTATAAATGTTTTTAAACAATAAATGTTATATATGTATAGCCAAAATAAAAGTAAAAATAACAAATAAAATAATAATAATAATAAAATGAGACATATGGGCAGAATGATATATACTTATATCATTATATATAGTTCTTCATCTTGAGTTTACTTGGTAGAGTGTGTTTGTTAACTTGACAACAAGGTCAAGGTGAGCTCTGATTGGCTTTATGCAACTGAGTTCCTTACTGGGGTCCGGAACACATGTGGGGAAAAAAATTCGCATCCGGGACAACGCCTTTTCTATTTTTGTCTGCTGAGAGCATGAGGCAGTAATAAATTAGAAGAAATCGAAATGATGCACACACATAACATATACACCCATATTTGTATTTTGTGAATAATCATAGCACATTAGCACGCACGTTCATACACTCATATGGGAGTACCGGCAAGTAAATTCATAAACATTTATTTTTCGCTTTATTAAACCAATCCAAGTACCAACCAGCTGTGGGCACCTAACTAGAACAACTGGTCTATGACAAAAACAAAAGTAACATAAACTTGGAACAGCGATTTAAGGCTAATCAAACTTAACGGATTCTTCCGGAAGCTTCAATGCAGGCGGGTCTAACAGCCGAGTATAATCGCTAGACTACCTATACAGAGTTTTTATTTTTAGTGGTGAAGGTTTGTGTGGGACGAACTACACTTTTTGGAAATGTCATTAATAAAAGAGAGTCGTCGTTAAATGTTTTCCACAAACTCATTTAACAGCAGACCCGAGTCTTTTCTGCAAAGAGTCCTCCATTTAATGGGTTAATTGCCTTTGTCGCGGCTTAGAGTCTAACCCACCCACGTAAGCTAAATGCACACCTGGCCACCAAACAAGAAATACCCAAGTCCTCGTGGCTGTGTGGTAAGAAGTTTGCTTCAAACTACATCGCATTAGCATTAACTCTCTTAAACTAAACTAAATGAACTTAAATGCCATAGTCCTGCCTTCTCTTTAACTTTATTCATCTATATATATATATATATATATATATATATATATATATAGTTTTAGGGAAAAGAACCAAGGTTCATGAAGTCATCGATGAAAATCCAGTCACATATAGAAAAATTAATAAGTAAAATCACAATAAATAAGTATAATATAATACAAAGTAAATATCATAAGATAAAGATAATGGATTTTCATCGATGAGTTCATGAACCTTGGTTCTTTTCCCTAAAACTATATATATATATATATATATATATATATATATATATTATTTTATTTAAAAGAGTTCCAACTCTGTTTTTTGTTTTATTTATATTCTTGTAAAATGAATGTGGGATATAGAATATGGAATATAGAATATGGAATATACAATATATAATATAAAAATGGATGGTACAAAACCCCTTTTTTTGTATTTATTTTTACTCATATATATATATATATATATATATACACCGGAGTAAGCACATGAAATGTGCAACAAGGTGGAAAAAAGAGTACTCAAATACCAGAGGTAGAGTAATATGCTTTATTTAAAAGCAGCAGAAATATAACAAAAAAACCGTTACTCTGAGTTTCACGTGAAACTCAGAGTAACGGTTTTTTTGTTATATTTCTGCTGCTTTTAAATAAAGTATATATATATATATATATATATATATATATATATATATATATATATATACATTTAATACTGTGAAACTTAATTTAATTTCAATTTTTAATAAATTGATTTTAATTAAGTTTTTACCTGTAATTTTGGATTCTTATCCCTAATATTATTATTATTATTATTATTATATATATATATATATATATATATCATATAACGCAATTATTGGATGGCCGCTTCTAAGTTTCTGAGTTCCTCCAGCCTTTGACGGGCTGTATTTTACCTCCAGCACGGTGTCCCAAAACCGCCCTCCTCCAATGCTACTGGTAATATAACTCGCTACAACTTGTTACGTAATCGGACCGTCGCCAACTAACCGGCAACACCATCAAGGTCAAATATAAAACGACATATATAGTGTAAATAGCAAATACTTAACATTTTTAAAACAATGAATTTTATTTGTTTTATATATATATATATATATATATATAGTCAATTCAAACATGAACAAGCAAGAAAAAAAACACGAAAAAACAACGCGAGGACGTGGAATAAGTATAGTGTTATTGGACGTGTGTGCGTGCGTGCGTGCGTGTGCGTGTATACATACATACAGGCGCAGGAGTGGCTGTATGGTGAGGAGCTTGCTTACCAACTACATGGTCCTGGCTTCAGTCCCACTGCGTGGTACCTTGGGCAAGTGTCCTCTACTATAGCCTCGGGCCGACCAAAGCCCTAGGAATGGATTTGGTAGACGGAAGCTGGAAGAAGCCCGTCGTATATGTATCTATCTATCTATATATATATATATGTGTGTGTGTGTGTGTGTGTGTGTGTGTGTGTGTGTGTGTGTGTGTGTGTGTGTGTGTGTGTGTGTGTGTGTGTGTGTGTGTGTGTGTTTATGTGCCTGTGTTTGTTCCCCTAACATCGCTTGAAAATCGATACTGGTGTGTTTACGTCCCCGTAACTTAGCGTTTCGGCAAAAGAGACCGATAAGCTCTGGGGTCGATTTGCTCGACGAAAGGCTGTACTCCAGTATGGCCGCAGTCAAATGACTGAAACAGATAAAAGAAAAAGAAATATATATATATATATATATATATATATATATATATATATCTTAAAAAATAGAGCTCAAAATCGATGCATTGAAGGTACTTTATTGTAGCAACAATTATAATAGCAGAAACAACAACAATAAGCCAAACCTATGCACATTTCAATAGAGTATACCTTCAATGCATCGATTTTGAGCTCTATTCTTTAAGATATATATATATATATATCTATATATATATATATATACAAAAACTCACCTGTGAGGTTTTTGCTAAGACTGTTAACAGATACTATATATTTTATGAAATTTTGTTTTATAAAAATATATATATATATATATACTAAAATGATCAATAACTGACAAAAACGACAAATATATCAATTTTTAAAAATCAAAGGAAGTTATTTAAGCACTTACTCCCAATGCTGTCCTTGTCGTAACCTTTCACAAATGGGAAAAAAACGAAAATAGCATATGCAAATGTTTAAAAGCACACCCGTAAAAGATAGGCTTCACCGGTCAAACTAGTTTCGATTAGAAAACTTAAATTATGCTGCAGAGACAGACTACTGCTTGGGAATAGATTAGAATCAGTTCTAAAAATTCAGTTCATCCTGGGGTGTGAATAACACTAAACGAGAATATAAAATACCGGTGAAAGATCATTTCAGTGATTTTATAACAATTTCCTTGTATCTGTGCTACTATTTCATTGTCCAATTAAAATAACTACGGCTAAATTACGCATGCGGGATCCGAAAGGGGAGTTGTGTTGTTATTGTTGTCTGTCCTGGGTCAGTTCTGATCGAGTAGAATTATAATCGAAGACATTCTAACTATGGCCATTTAGGAGTATGTAGTGCTACATTATGTACTGTGGTCTTCCTTCATTTAAGAATGGCGAGGATTCTAAAGAGATTGGATGCTGTTTCTAATGAGTTCAGTGATCATTGAGAGGCTACCTCGTTGACTCGGTTGTGCCAAATTATTATTTGCACATCAAATTACGAGAATCGGTAAAGCGTCATTACAACTACCTTGTTTTATTAGTTACGTGTCTCAGTTTTGAGTTCAAATCCCACCGTGAGAGACATCGTTTTTCATCCTTCTGGGATTAAATAAAGAGCAGTCAAGTACTGGTAAACCGACTATACCCGTCTCACCGAATTTAACATATTTTACTTATGCTAGTTATAAATATTATTTGTAATGCTATATAAGGCAGCGAGCTTGGAGGATAGTTAGGGCGTCATGTATACACACACATGCGAATGTACACGCGTACACAAACGAACACACACATATGCATACACACACGAAAGTATATGCATGCACATACACACAAATGTATACACGCAAGCTGAAAAGTTGTAAACAGCTCAGATTTACTCTAATGGAAGTTCCAATTAAAAAGACAATAAAGTTATTTTTAATATACAAAATGAAATTCTTATCTATTGTTTTTGATATTCCCGTGTCAAATGTGTTTTGTTATCAACACATTCAGTATTATTAGTATATTTCATAACTTAGTTGAGCAAACGACAACTCTTAATCAAGTTTTTATTAAGCATAAACATGATGTAAATGGGAAAACAGTTTTATTAAATTTGAAGATTTTATTGAAATTCTAGAAATCAAAAGTTTCGGCAGTTAACCATCCAAGGAAACTGGAGTGATCGGAGGAAACACTCACATTCGAGTATTTGAACTACAACACATGCGTTGATAATGAAATACTATTAAGAGCTGCGATGAACCCCAAGTTCCTGTAAATGATGTCATATCTCTAGCTATCAGAGCCTTGGGAATTCTGAGCATATTGTCATCACTTCGACTTACATATGTTTTTGTGTTTATTACTAAAGGTACAAGGCCTAAAATTTTGGGGAGAGGGGCTAGTCGATTATATCGAGCCTAGTGTTCGACTGGTATTTATTTCATTGACCCCGCAACAGGATAAAAAGGAAAAGTCGACCTCGGCGGAATTTGAACTCAGAACGTAAAGACGAACGAAACGCCGCTAAGCGTTTTGCCCGGTGTTTAAACGATTCTGGCAGCATGCCGCCTTTGCAGGGCGGGGCATAAATAATGAGATTGTGGACGCTTTCTACTACATAAAGTTAGTCATAAGCACTGGAGGGGGGGGGATTCTTGAAGGTGCTTTCCACCAGGTGACGTTTGCTTTGAGGGGTTTTTTTTTTTTTTTATTGGCATGGTAAAACTTGAATGTACAAGAAATTGAAATGTTTTAAATCAAGGGGTACATATATTGGTATGAGTGGAATTTTGGGTAAATTTGGACAAGTACACCCACACGTGGTTCACATAGGAAAAAAAAACCCTCGATTTTTCGCGTGGAATCAAGTGCTGCAAACCCCTTATTTTGGTTCGAAAAAAAAGGGTTGGATGGGAAATCGGAACCTCCCCACCTTCCCGGAATTTTTTCGTTGAACGAATAGCGGACAAGGCGGACCGTCACCACTCCCACTTCCTGTTTTTTTTTTCTTTTTTTTTTTTACCGAAACCCACGTTTTCGGCTACGAACATTCCGAAGCTGTAAAAGAATTGTCATTTCAAAATTTCTATTTCCCCGCCGATTTCTTCATTTTTCACTTTTTTCAGAATTTTTTTTTGGCAATATATGTGGAAAAATACTGAGATTATGATTTTGAAAAAGAATCTTTTTAAAATTTCAATTTTTCAAAAGACAAAAAAAAAAAAAAGTAACCCTAACCCTAACCCCACCCCTCGCGAATGTACGACATACAGAACGTTTTTAAACCCTTTCGGTCATTGCGCATACGTAGGGGTTTTCTAACGCGCGCGTTAAATAGGCTTTCAAGCAGTCTCTCCACATGCTAGAAATAACAGCCAAATCTCCGACAAACTCTACATATTTTGTAGGCATTCCTACACAAGTGTGCCCCTCGAATTGAATTTGTTTCTTCATAACTTTCAGAAAAATGGATATTTTTCTGAAAGCCTTCAAGCAGGCTATCCACATGCTAGAAATAACAACCAAATCTCACAAAACTGCGATAACAATGAAATTTTAAAAATGCGATTTTTGAAAAAAAAATTTTTCGGAATCGGATCCTCCATAACCAAAAACGTGGAATTTCGTTAAAAAAAAAACTCAATATATATCCATTTTACCCCAATGATGGAAAAATCGGATCTTGTGAATTTTCCGAAAGTCCCCTCCCCACCCCCAGGCTCGTCAGCGCGCATTTGTTTTTTCACATTCGTTTTCCACATACTTATTAACACCTCCCCCCACCCCTAGGCTGGTTAATTTTTTTTTTTTTGTTCCCGGGTGAGGATCTTTATATTGACCGAAAGAAGCAAAATAAAACCTCGGATTTCTTGCGTGGAATCAAGTACCCTGACCGCCTAATGTGCCACAAACTCCTTATTTTTGCTCGGAAAGAATTAGGGGTGGGAAATCTCCCCCACCCCACCCCATCCCGAAATCACTGGAAATATTTTTTCCGTTGAATGAATTACGGTGACCTAATATGCCACAAAACACTCTTTTTTGTCCGGAAAACGGGGGGAGGCGGAGTGGAATCCTCGGAAATTTCACCCCTCCCTTCCAGGAATCATTGGAAAATGCTAGTCTTTTTGTTCGTTGAATGAATTACGGTGGCCTCCTAAGATGCTACAAAACACTCTTTTTTGTCAGGAAAACGAGGATTGGCGTGGGGTGGAACCCTGGGAAAATTCACACACACACACACACACCCTCAAAATTTTACAGAAATAGGTTTTCGAGAGTGTGGATTACATGGTTGGTTATTAAATAAATGTTTACTAGTACTATATGAATTAATATGTTAACATTTATATTGTGTGTATTTGTATTTTATGCTAAAAATATTTTTTCTGAAGTCAGTCTACGAAATGTGTGTGTGTGCGCGCGCGCGCGCGCATGAATATATATACAAGGGGTGGACAAAATAATGGAGACACCCTAACATCATAGCATAAAACCGTCAAAAGCTTGTTTATTTTTACGTTTTTTGAAGTTGGCCGACCGTTGTATTCTTTCTTGTCTCGAGGTTCACGGCCAAACGGCTGGGTGGATTGGCGTGAAAAATGGCACACATGTGGAGAAGAGTGCATAGATTGGAACGCAATTTTTGTTTTTTTCCTACCCCCCCCCCCCATACTTACAGAGAAAATCGATTAAAACAACCTGCATGCGTGCGTGCATGCGTGTATGTGAGTGTGTGTCAATGAAGCCATTCATACATATATACATAATAAATAAATAAACTGAATGATAAATTTCATTGATCTCTCTCTCTCTTTGTTTCTTTCTCTCTCTCTCTTTCTTTCTTTCTTTCTAATCGCTGAAGGCACAAATAGCAGGATCGGTGGTGGCTTGTAGATAAAACTAGTAGGGTTAGGGTTAGGGTGGTTAGTAGGGATGCTGCTTCAGAAAATTTTTAGCTGTTGTTTTAATATTGTGTAAAAGGAAACAAACATATAAAAAGAATATTTATACATAAACTTGATTGGTTCATGTTTCAGGCACTGCTGGGTAGTGTGTTTAATTTGTTCACAGAACACTGCCGCGAATTCCCCTTGTTTTTCAAAAATCCCCCCTAAATCACAAAATAAAGGGGGGAAATATGCTCTATTTTACAAATCCCGGCAGCAACACTGAAGCTGGAAGCAGGATAATAATCTAATTCCACACTTTATCACATTCAAGACTATAAACACGTTTTAACTGCTCTCTCTCTCTCTCTCTCTCTCTCAGTGAGAGAGAGGGAGAGAGAGGGAGAGAGTTTCACCTACAGTTATCTTTCTATTCTTTTTTTTAAACTGACACAACTATCCTAAAAGTGGTATTTGTATTTTTTAACTGAGAAATATAGTAAATTTTTAAATTCTTAAAAGAAAAAAACAACAAAAAATAAGCATCAGATATGTGTAAATTATGTTTTAATCAAAACTGATTCATTAAATTTTATGTCTATTAATTAGAATGTTTCAAATATATTTTTGAATAAAGCATGCCACAACCTTTGACAGGCAGCTAGTTCAGTATCAAAAATCTTCAAGGTTTTATGAGGATTATCAAAGGCAGGGAAGCTCTTCAACTGTAGATGGAATATATATTGCAGATTCAGTTTATAGAAACCTCATTGTTATACTATGGCACTTGTATATTATTTGTGTTTTGAATATCAAATGAAGAAAAGAAATAATCGCTTTGTGAGTATTGTAAAAATAAAATTTCCACTGATGAACATCTCATTAAGCTATGAGCTTTCATATAAAAGATAAATGCCATATTGAAAATACAATGTGATTTAGCTTATCCATTGTTACAAGAGATGACTTCAGACAAATGAATATAACAGAGATTTGAGTTACTTGGATATATAACAATGTGGACGCATGTGGCTTTGTGGTTAGGGTGTTGAATTCATGATTGTAAGATTGTGGTTTCAATTCTTAGACTGGGCGATGCGTTGTGTTCTCAGGCAAAACATTTCATTTCACAATGCTCCACTCCCCTCAGCTGGTAAAAATGAGTATTCTTTTGATAGACCAGTGTCCTATCCAGAGGGGAACATATACACCAGAGAATCCAGGAAACCAGCCCTGGGAGTCTATACGACTTGGGAATGAACTTTATCCATTTTTATATGTAATAATGAAGAGTAGCTACTTAACATAGTTCTACCAATATTTGAAACCAAATATTTTTTCTGTTATAATTAATCAATAATACATTTAAATAAGTCTAAAGTATTAAAACTAATGAAAAAAGGAAAAGAAAAAAGAAAACAGTAAAATCAATATTGCATCAATGAAAAAAAAAGATCAATTATTTAGTCTTTCAGAGGCTGAAGACCAAATGTTGGAAATTTCAAGTCTGGAGCAACCCAGTCAGGCCAATACAAGTCTTTCATTCTTTCAAAGTAAGCTGTTAGGTTAGGGAATATTCCATCTAATAAAATAAAATAAAAAATATCATTAAATATATAATCTTATAATGAAAACATCTTATGTAAATAACAGAGAAAGGTTAAGAATAGAAACTTCCTAAAATAATCAAAGGGTTTGGCTGCAAAGTTTATACAATTGCTTACCATCTGTGTTGTCTTGGGTTCAGTCCCACTGTGCGAAACCTTGGGAATGTGTCTTCTATTATAGCCTCAGGCTGATTAATGTCTTGTGAGTGATTTTGGTAGATGGAAGATAAAAGAAGCCCATTGTGTGTGTGTGTGTGTGTGTGTGTGTGTGTGTGTGTGTGTGTGTGTGTGTGTGTGTGTGTGTGTGTGTCCCCGTCCAACGCTGCTTGGCAACCATTGTTGGCTTGTTTTGTTCAATTAAACCCTTCAGGACAGTGTCCTAGTATGACTGTAGTCCAGACTGAAACAAGCAAAAGACAAAATAATAAGACTATCAATTTAGAATCTTCTAATGGGTCTGCAAGTAACTTACCATAGGTAAAGTTGTACCACAACAGTTAGGTTTCTACTTTAGAACTAAAATATAATTCAGTCTTAAACAACAGCTAATCCTTTATTAAACCCAAATGCAAAGGTTAGAGTATTGAGCTCAGTTGTAAGTTGTTGGTTTGATTCCTGGCCCAAACGGAGAGTTGTGTTTTTTGAGTGTAGCACTTCATTTCCCATTACTGACCCTTTGGGGTCAAAAGAGCAACTCTTGTCTGTTTGTTTCTGCACAGACAGCTAAAACAGTTAATGGAAGCAAGATACATGCTATCAAATCATACTCAGTTGCAGATGATGGCTGTACCTAGTTTTCATAACACATCTTATAAACAAAAGAAATTTTAAACTTGTTCTACTAATATTTACTTACAGTGCTAATGTAATCTTCTCTGAATAAATAATTTATGTTTCAGTCAATCAGAGAACCAAATTTTATTGAATTTGATACCTTAGCAAAAAAAAAATTCAAAACTCTGAAAAGACCAAATTTTTCTTACCTCACACAGTAATAAACTTTCCTTGAGTATTAACTAGAATATTTGTGATACTAACCTTCAATGATCTTAGTGCAAAAGCTACTTTTCGGCATCTGTTTTGTCACTGCAATTATCCCAAATATAGCACAATCAGTCTCACAAGGTTTATCTCCCATGAGAAACTTCTTTTCACCTGATCAAAGATTAGTAAAGATTTAGATTATTGTATAAGAATTAATTAACAATGTTAACACTTTAAACTTATTGCAGATGGAAATACAATTAATTAAACTTAATTGGAAATGTTAAGTTAGATGTAAAATAATCACTCAGTGGATGACATGCTGAACCTCTGCAGCTCACTATTGGTCTTAATGGAATACCATTCTTGTGAATCTTAGGAAGACCGTACACGTGTGGTAGTTTACTGTGGTGTTGAGTCAGCTGTCTGTGCTTCATTGGTGTAAAGTGATCCTTGTTCTTGATCAAGATCTGTGACAACTTCCTCTCTGTTTTCAAAGTAGGGTCTTTCTTTACTTTGCTGTAGCTACCATCACTTATAAGACTTGCCAGTTTTTCCGAGTAGTCAGACTTGTTCATCACCACTGTAGCATTTCCCTTGTCCGCTGGAAGTATTAGGATGGAATTGTCACTCTGTAGTCTTTTGATAGCGAACGTTTCTTCCTCAGTGATGTTTGGTTTGGGAAGTTTCACTTTTTTTAGTACCTGTCTCACTTTCCACCTTAGTTCATCTTATTATTATTATTATTATTATTATTATTATTATTATTATTATTATTATTATTATTATCTCCGCTTTAGTGAAGGTGGAGGTAATAATAATAATAATAACAACAACATCAAAAAATACTTTAGAAATGAGAACCCAGGTTTGAAATTTCCCCAAGACACCTGATGAAGGCTGGAAGGTATATCAGCTGAAACATTGTGCTCAGACTATGATAGAATTACCTTTATAGAATAACTTACCAATAAAATCACAGAGTGCCTTTAAATCTCCCATTGCAATATGTTCCACTTCAGAACGAGAATGTCGACCAATACCCTGGCTATATGTTTGACTGAGAAGTATTCTCTTTATTCTCCAAATGATAATTTTTGGAACAGGAATCAGTTGTCGAAGAGATGGATCAGAATAACTGTAAACAAATCGACTGAGAGCCAAAGCCCTGAAGAATACAATGAAGAGAAAACAATAAGCTGAATTAAACAAAATTAATTTATGTTTCAATAGCAAAAAAGTTTACTAACAAAACATTAAAGAGGAGTAGATACAAACTGTATATTTAAGCATACATGTAAACACAAACACTTACCCTCATAGATATGTATACATGTATTTATGCATGTATTTATGTATACAAGTGTGTGTGTGTAAAATGCAAGTGTAGAAACATCAAGAAATATGTACACATGTCTTTATTAATGGTGTGTCTCAAAGCAAATTCAGGCAGAAATGATAGCTTATAATACATCAGATTAAAAACTCTTCATTGGGGGAAAAAATGAGGATAGAAAACTACCCGAGGGACTTGAATCATGCATCTTCTGGATTAACTGAAATAAAGCACAATAGAATTGGATATAATTAATTAGATTTATCCCCACTAAATAATTGTTATTTATTCTTCTATTTTATAGAGATTCAAGGTGAACTCAATCTTGGTTGCATCTGAAATTATATCATAGAGACATGGAACTCTCTCTTCTATAACCCCACTATTTTGGGGTTCGAGTTGGCAATAAAATTTTCAAAAAATACTTAGTCCCTGTTCAGCAAAGAAATGTCCATTATGCATGGATCATAAACAGAAGGAAATGATTTTGTCTAATCCTACCTGTCCAGAGCATAAACTCTATGGAGTTCTCACAATTGTTAATGGCTTTCACTGCAGAATGGTAACTTTAAAGATGTTCAAGCAGATCATGACCCCTAATCCACTAACCAGAAAATAAAAAGAAGTTTTAAAATATTGCTAACCAGATATCATAAAATTTTGAAAATGAAAAGAAACTGAAAAAACAAAAAAAAAAACAAAACAATTGATTTACCAAAATAAATTCTCTTCTACCATTTTCTGCATAGCTCTAGCAATACTTTGTTGTTCATCTGTGAGATGACTGTTACAATCAACATCGAATTTCTTATTTAAATACTCAATAATGAACTGGGAGTCACTGACAACTTCTCCATTGTATGTAATCCAAGGTGACTTGTGTTTCGGTGACATTTTATGGGTATATTCAACCTAGAAGTAAATGAAATATATATATGATATTAAATTTTGCATATAATTGGACGTTCAATATAGCGAACTAGGATTTTTTTCAGTAGCAGGGGATGAAAATAGAAGCCCTTGCTAACGGATAAGGAACAAAACATGGCCAACACGTGGATAATCCGGGTGGTTGAGAGAAAGCAACTCATACCTGGCGCATAGGAAAAATTTGTTGTCCATGTGAATTCTGGAGAAAAATTCCGGATAATTTTTTTCTTTCCTTTTTTTACAAGTGTGAATATTCCCCAAGGACGCTGTGTCTGCAAAGGACCAAGTTGTAAATTCAGTTACAACCCGAGGGAAAATGATTTGCAGTCTCCCGATTGAAATGGCGCCACAAATTTTCTGCTGAAGAAAACAATATGGCGGCGAGAGGCATCAGTGGTATATTCCTATGCGATGAGTGGCAGTCTGTTTGCGTAGATGACGTCACGAAGGAGAAAGAGGAATCCGTATTCACTGGTCAGAATTCGTCCGGGGTTCACCATTTTAGAAGGAATTAAGGTGTGTGCTGCATCGTGTCACCATTATAGATGGATAGGTTGCATTCCATCTAATGTGACTCCATTCAGAAGGCTGTAATATCATTTTACAGGAAACCCGGTATAAAGAAATACATGGAACAAGGTGGTAACTTTAAATACCTTTAATGTGACCACACACACACACATATATATATAAGCTGAATGATAAATGGAAATGGTGTGATGCGTGGAAGCCATGGTTTTCTCTTGTGCGTTACCTCCTATTTGCTAGTTGGCGTGTTGCGTGAGAGAGAGACTGACTAGATCACGTCTTTACTGTCTGACGTCTTGGCGAGAAAAGAGGGAGAGATGAGTGTCTGAACCTTAATGTTGCTTATGCCCTCTATTGTTTAACTAATTAGGCAACAGCCGTCAGGGGAGGTAACTACGCCTACAGTCATTTTGCTAAGTCAGTCTTATCCACCAACATACAGTCGTGCCGCTTCTTTACTTTATGTCTTTTTCTGCTACTTCATACAGCCACATTCTTCAATGAACCAACACATCATTCACTAAGTGGTTGGTCGGTCGATCTATTAGAAATACTCGTCAAATCTCCTTCAAACCACACTCTTCCTGTTTTAGAATAAGGATACATATGTTGTAGAATGCAGAACTAGATTTCCTGCACATGGGAAATGGCTACGATGGTCTCTACTGGGGAAACCTTTGATCATAAGTCTGCTCAATCGCGACTGATCTGGGCCTGAACAACTTCAACATCAATAACATTAACAACCCATCCTCATTTATATTGTACTTCACCTCCTCAGACGCGCTATCATGTACTGTCCTACAGTCATCCCTCACTAGAACTTCACCACTCTGGTGTAACCTGTTTATCTATCTATCTACATTACTTTTATTATCACAGACGCTGGCTTTGAGAATTCAGACTGAACTTTAACCTATCAATTTTATTAATTTGGGAGAGCATATAAAGAGCATGGTTGCTTCCCGCCTACTTTGACTAATTAATTTTAAGATAACTGCAAATTTAGTGAAACTTCTTTCAAGCCATCTTAGTAAATGTTAATCAAATGTTATCAATTATTTTTTTCCATTTAATCTAGATCTCAACCACTTACTTTATTTCTGAAGAAACATACCATTTACTATTGTTAAATCTAAACATGTCAGGCTTTACAGACTCAAGAAAATAGAAGTCTATTGCGCTTTTCACTAGCATAGAGAACGCCAGCATAAAACGATTTTGATGAATAATGTAGCGAAAACAGGTATAACGAGGTCTTACCTGATACGGCAACTTGGCCATACGGAGAAAAGTCTCTAGCTTTATGGCAAAAGGAGAGATGTTCGGAGCTTCTCGTATTCTTGGTATCAAATGAAGTATGATCATGTTTTCTGGATAAACTGTCTTCCTTTAAATAATTGAAAACAAAAACAGAAATGTCGTTAAAATATCAGATGACTCTGGAGGCATAAAAAGTAACGGTGACCTCCACGGAGTTTGAACTTTGAACATTGAGAGAGAAAAATAAATACTCGTGACTGTCCGTTATAAAACAAATATTCGTGCATCACCATTATTTATAAGTAAAATATTGTTTTCAAATTTTAGCACAATGCCAGCAATTTCGGAGGAAGGGATAAGTCGTTTACATCGACCCCAGTGCTCGAGTGGTACTTAATTTATCGACCGCGAAAGGAGGAAAAGCAAAGTTGAGCTCGGCGGAATTTGAACTCAGAACGTAAAGACGGCTGAAATGCCGTTAAGCATTTCGTCCGGTGTGCTAATGATTCTGCCAGCTGACTGCCTTAATTTGATAGGTAAAAGATTAACAAACGAACAAGGAGGATAGGTAAAGTTGATTAAATCGACCCCAATATTTCATTGGTACCTTATTTTATCAACCCTGGACGGCAAAAGTGATCCGAATAAGATTATAACTCAGCACGTAAAAAAAAAAACGTAACTAATTATCAGGTATTTCTCTTGGAAACTATAATGATTCTGCTTGTAAAATACCAATTTCACTACACCTTGCTAAGGTTCCATTAAAAAACTGGCAACAACATGGTTCACGGTGATATCGATTAAAACTGAAGCTACTAATATATTCATAAACAGAATTAGTCTATGAACGGGAATCGTCCTAACAGAGCCCGTCTCATCACAAAAATTATGCTGTTTTTCATTTGATGGCGAAAGTATCTTGAGTGGAAACGTTTCAGGTGTACAAAAGAGATTGAAAGATGTGTTTCCTGACACATATTTTGTACACTGCAGAAACCACTCTCTGGCCCTTGACCCCCAAGAATTTGGCTCTAGCTCTAGCTGCTATTGTAGCTGATGCACTGAACTTTGTTCACAATTGCACCTTTCTTCTGAAAGAGTTACCAATAAGACAAGTGCAATGGATAAACCTTTGTGGTGAGAAGATCGTCATGTTGCAAACCGAGTCTCCAACTCGTTGGTACACTAGAGCAACAACATTAAAACGGGCGAAAAGCAACAATACAAAGATTCTGAATGATACATCACTAAGAGCAACAACAAAGGCTAGTGTCAAAGAGTCGCTGAAACAATCTAGCAAAGCTTTCGCTTTGCTCGGTATTAAGGTGACTGGGGATGTATTTGGAGTATGGGAACCAGTGGCACGTAGCTTATAGCCGGAGTTTGCTTGAAGCGGATCGAGAAGTTGAAGAATTGTCATTAAAAAAACGAGAAGAGATAAGGTCTTTGAAAGGTATTTCGACGGAATATCCTCTACTGGCTTTGTGAAAATGTTCCCCAACACTTCTCGTTCGAAGAATACGCCGCCGAATTTCAGACATACAACAACTACTGAAAAAGTCTCTCTCTCTCTGGAAAACAAAACTTTGCCTAGATCAGTGTATGACATTGTAAAGAAATGCAGAGCTTCTGATGTTATTCGTTGCATAACATTAACGTAATTCTCAGGGAGGTTCAGCCTCACATAATATGACAAGGCTGGCTCCTTTGAATTACAGCTACAACTCGAGACATATATATATATATATATATATATATATATATATATATATATATATATATATATATATATATATATATATATATATATATATATATATATATATATATATATATATATATATATATATATATATATATATATATATATATATATGAATGTATTTGTGTGTGTGTATATAGTTTAGGTCAGTTAAAACATGTTTGCAATAATGAGTGTCGTGTGGTGGAAATAAAAGCAATTACCAAACTTTCATAAATCCATTTATTATTTCGTTCTTTTGCATTTCAATTTGTACATTAAAGTTCTTTGAATATATACGATGTATTTTAAGGTTAAATAGTAATTCCGTTTACGTTTGTGTAAGTGAGATAGTTTGGTTGGATTATATAGTCATTGGTGATACATTACTTTCTATATTCTGTAATTGTCACAATATACCTTTCTAGGCCTGAGTTTTTTGTGTAGAGGGGGGGGGGGGAATTGATTAGATCGACTCCAGTACACAACTGGTACTTAGCTTATCGACCCCAAAAGGACGAAAGGCAAATTCAACATTGGCAGAAATTGAACTCAGAACGTACAGACAGACGGTCACAATAATAAAACATTTCTCATGAAACCAGTACACTGTTTACAGATGCTTACATTTTTTATGTTTTCCGTGAATTTTTCACGGGTCCAGCTAGTTAATATAATAATAATAATAATAATAATAATTATTATTATTATTATTATTATACCTTTTAATATTAAGATTGATATTAAGATTGAAAAAAATCCACTTTGTTTGTAAAACACTTTGGACCCGAGTTTACAAATTTCATTCTCGGGCCACTGTAGTCAGGCAACGAGAAATTTAATCAGCATATTAAAAGATATATGGGACGTGACTGGGAAAGATCTCATAATCAAAAGCAATAAAACGTCACTTCGTTGTGAAAGTTAATTTCAACTCTCTCAGCTAAATACGGACACAGGATATATGTTCTTATCTCTGTTAAACTAGGTCACATGACGTGCAATGATATCTCAAGTAGCGAAGATATGGACTTTCACCTGCATTCACGAAATTTCATAACATTTCAAAATAAAACTAAAAATCAATCTGAACGTCCTTAATTTTCAACCCGAAATCGAATTACCAATATTCATCGAATTTTCATATGAAATATCAATTTTATATAAAACTGATATTTTACTTAAAAAATGCGTACTAAGCTTGCACTTCTGAATTACCAGTACAACCCTCGTCTGCCCCAAATTCACTCACAAGGCTAGGGACGACCTAGAGTTATGGCAAAGGCACTTGTCCAAGATGCCATGCACCGCAGCAATTTAGAAACGCCCATAGTTGCGAAGCACTGTTCTTAATCGCTCATCCAAGAATATGTTCACTTTCTTTATTAATCAAAAGAAAGATAACGCGATAAATGAATACAGAGAAGGAAAGAGAGGAAGGAGGAGCACCAATGACCCAAAGCATGGACATGCTGGGCAGTTCCCCGGAGACACTATGTGTCTAAGGGTCCATTATGATCTAGGTATGCTGTTGTTGTATCAGGTCATCCCATAAGTTCTGTCCGAATTTTGAATAAAGAAAACAAGTGATCAAGTGTCATATTTAATTGAAATTTAATCATCCATGTACTTTCCCTGATTATCTATTACTTCCTTCCATCTATTTACAAGCTTTTTAATCCCATCAATGTAAAACTCTTTTGGATTCAAAGCGAAGAACTCTGAAATGTCAGTTTCGACCTCCTCCTGGCTTGCGAAAGTTATGTCCCCCCCACCCCAAATGATTCTGTAAACTACGAAACAAATGGTAGCCTGAAGGAGTAAGGTCGAGAGAATAAGGTGGATGAGGAATTTTTCCTAACCAACCTCTTCGATCTTCTATGATGTGATCTTTGCAGTGTGGGGTCGTGCATCGTCCTGATGAAACATCACTCCTTTTCGATTCACTAAAGCGGGTCTTTTTTTTCTTCAAAGCTTGGTTCAAACGCTCTAATTGCTGACAGCAGACTTGAGCATTGATTGTTGCATTAGGTGGTAACAATTCAAAGTGAATTACTCCTTTGCAATCCAACCAGATAGAGAGAAAAACCTTTTTCCCATGAAGTTCCCTTCTCGGTTGTGGTTGGGCTGTTTCCCTTTTACCAAGCCACTGTTTACAACGTTTAACATTTCGATAGAAGATCCATTTTTCGTCACCAGTCACAAGTCTATCCAAAAAGGGTGAAATGAGTTCACAAGAATGGAGAGAAGAGCAGCTGTCAACTCGGGATTTGCGGTTGCTTTCGGACAATTCATGAGGCACCCATTTTCCAAGTTTAGGAACCTTTCCAAGTTGTTGAAGATGACAATGAACAGTTGTATGGTTTGAACTAAGCTTTATTGCCAATTCTTCAACTGATAATGCAGGATTTTCTTCAAGTAATGCCTCAAGGAGCTTATCATCAAACTCAACTGGACGTCCTGTTCGATCTTCATCTTCAAGGCTAAAATCTCCACTTCTGAATTTTGCAAACCATTTTCTGCAAGTTCTTTCATTCAAGCATTCTTTCCCATAAACTGAGTGTATGTATGTTTCGAGTCGCTTCGGCTGCAGAGTTTCCTTTTTTGTACTCATAAAGCATTATGTGCCTCAAATGCTCTTTGGATACTTCCATGTTAGAAAGGATTTTAATCAAAGAAATTTTAATTCTATTATTCTGTAAAATAATATTTAATTAGTTTAAATGTACACGTGGTAAGTGGCTTGCTTACAAACCACATGGTTTCGGGTTCAGTGTCTTCTACTATAGCCTCGGGCCGACCAAAGCCTTGTGAGTGGATTTGGTAGACGGAAACTGAAAGAAGCCCGTCGTATATATGTATATATGTGTGTGAGTGTGTGTTTGTGTGTCTGTGTTTGTCCCCCCAACATCGCTTGACAACCGATGGTGGTGTGTTTACGTCCCCGTAACCTAGTGGTTCGGCAAAAGAGACCGATAGAATAAGTACTAGGCTTTCAACGAATAAGTCCTGGGGTCGATTTGCTCGACTAAAGGCGGTGCTCCAGCATGGCCACAGTCGAATGACTGAAACAAGTAAAAGAGTAAATGCATGAAAATAATTTTTAATTCCATTAGACATTCTAAAATACTATTAAATTTCATTCAATTTTAAAAAAAGGTAAAATCGGACAGAACTTATGGGATGACCTGATATATCTAGGGGCACCAGTGAATTGCTTTGCTTGCGGAGCAACAATACTGTTAAGGTGACCCCGGAGAAGAGATGTCGTAACACTAAGTAGGTAGAATAAGAACAAGGGGCGGTGAGCTGGCAGAATCGTTAGCACGCCAGTCGAAATGCTTAGCGGTATTTCGTCTGCCGTTACGTTCTGAGTTCAAATTCCGTCGAGGTCGACTTTGCCTTTCATCCTTTCGGGGTCGATAAATTAAGTACCAGTTACGCACTGGAGTCGATGTAATCGACTTAATCCCTTTGTCCGTCCTTGTTTGTCCCCTCTATGTTTAGCCCCTTGTGGGCAATAAAGAAATAAGAATAAGAACAAGGAGCAATGAGAAAGAGTGAGTATGACGAGCTGTTAACCATAGAAAATAACGTTTCTTTTCTTTGTTGATAATTTGGATCTTATTGGATATAAAAATTTATATATAATTCATCATTATTAGAATGTATATTTTGGACTTACCTTGCTACCTCAGCTCCTCACGGAACCGTAGATACAAGGTATGCCCTCTCCAGGTCTGACTACAATCGATTTCTTTCAAAAAAGAAAGCGGGCAGGCAGAAAGAGATAGAAAACAAAGTCGATCTCAGTACAGAAGTAGTGTTTTATTTATCGACACCGAAAGGATGTAAGGAAAAGTTGACCTCGACAGCATTTGAAAGCAGAAAAAAAAGTGGGAATGAATATTACAAGGATATCCATCAAACGCTCTAGTTGCTTATACTTCGGATTTCACTTCTTTAAAATCTCCTTTCGGGGGTTGGGTGAGAGAAGAAGAATATTTCATAATGCATTTTAAATGCTTAAGATGAGTAAAATATTTACCTTCTGCATCGTAAAAAGGCGAAAAGAAGGCCTGCGGTAGTAAGCACTGCAACACCAGTAGCAATAGTCCATTGCGATATTGTGTTCTGTGATATCATTGTAGATGTGTTGAATACGGTTTCGTTCCCTAAAAATAAAATGGATAATAGAAAATGCAGTGTGTAGACGTTTGTAATCACTCAGAACCATATAATTCTATATTTCGTTTTATGTGAGGAATAAAGTTTACTCTATGATAATATCGATAAGAGAAAGGTAGGAAAGAAAACAAAATGTTGTGTCCTACATAATTTCACGATATAATTTCATTATATGAAGTAAACTTTAGAATGAAAAATATCATTTTTGTTATCAGTACTTACAACCAATGATCACCCATTCACTCAACTTTCAGGAAATTATAGCAAAATTACCCTTGATTCACACTTTCCTATTTTAAACAAAGAACATAAATAATGTATCCATATATGGACTGGCTCCTGTGTAGGTGGCACGTAAAATACACCATTTCGAGCGTGGCCGTTGCCAGTACCGCCTGACTTGCCTTCGTGCTGGTGGCACGTACAAAGCACCCACTACACTCTCGGAGTGGTTGGCGTTAGGAAGGGCATCCAGCTGTAGAAACTCTGCCAAATCAGATTGGAGCCTGGTGTAGCCATCTAGTCCACCAGTCCTCAGTCAAATCGTCCAACCCATGCTAGAATGGAAAGCGGACGTTAAACGACGACGATGATGATTATGATATTTACTAAAAAAAAAAGTGATTTTGGGTTTCACTTTGGACAAAGCAAAAGCAACCAACAATTACAGTCAGGCCAATAGAAAATTGGTAATAGGTCCAAGTCAGATGTGAAATGTAGTCCCCCACCCCCACCACTATTCATCAACAGGCAAAATATGAAACGTAAGCCCCATTTCAAACTGTTGATTTAGGTGTTTTAGTAATCAATGCTAAATGCATATGGTTTATAGATGGATTATAGATATATTATCCATATGATGTATATGATATACCTACACATAACAGTTCAGAAGAAAAGAACTAGAACGAGTTAAAAAAAAAAAAAAGATAACTCTTTGCCTCTAACCAGGGGGAAGTAGGTTCTTCAAAATCATAGGCTTACTCTAGCTAGTCCTCCCGATCCATTTCTTCTATAGGTTGCTCACTGGAATAATGCTTCAAAATGCAACTCAAGCTCCTTTAGGAATTTTGTTGATTTCTCTTGATAATATTTTTCCTAGATTAAATTCTATTTTAATCATTATTTTTTAAAAAAGGAAATACAAAATGAACATTATAATAACGATATCTTAGGCATTTACTAAATAATGATTTTTTAAAAAAATTCTTTCGCCAAAAGAAAAATATTATTCCAAGTTTACTTACTTTTTAAATTTGACATTTCTTCAGACAATGTTTATCCATTGAGTAACAGCGGCGACTAACTGAAGAATTCGTAAGAGAGGATAATCTTTCTACATTTCTAAATGTCAGTCAGCCCGCTCTAATTTACCGAATTTAGGTCATATGGGAAGATGTACAAGATATTCTTTAAATGTTTCTAAATCGCAAGAGGAGAAGAGAGAATGCACGCTTTACCTCCCTCCCCTCTCTCTGTCTTTCTCTCACATATATATACATACACATATATACACACACGTGTGTGTGTGTGTATGCGTGGGTTATGAAGGAAAAAGGGGTTGAATAAATCCAGGCGAATACCTTAGTAAGCACTCCTTGTAAGCAGAACCCGGCTAACAAGATATCTATTCAAGATTATAGTAATTTGTATAAGATGCTTATTCCGTGTGACAGGTGCAAACTGTATCCGAGGTTCATCACCAGTAAGTATTGTCAAAGTAAATTCGTATTTAAATGTATAAGGTTATTGAGTATGAATCACTTCCAATAGAGAATGGAATGTACAGTGAGATCATTGCCTATTTGTAATATTAGATAAATTCAATTTTGTGAACGTTGAATAAAATCACATTAAATAAAATGTGTTTCTAAAAAAGAAACAGTTAAGTCACTAACTATTACAAATGATGCCAATAAATGAAATATATTCCAGAGAAAGGATGCATCGCATTACTTTAGCTGTGAGAAATAGAGACCTCGATTTGAAATTAGAGTGAGTTTCTATATGGATAGGAACGGAACACCGGAAAGCTAATAAGCGGGTGAAATAAGAATAGGGAAGGGGAAAACATTAGAATGAAATCCATGTATTGAATTCATTAATCCGAATTCGGATTAGTTGGAAGATTATTTCTAACATTATTCTAGGTTGGTTCAAGGGAAGAAGTAGTGTTAAAGATAACGTAACTAAGAAAAAGAACTTACCTATTTGCCTCAGAGCAAGCTAATCATTGAATGTATTTGTTTTGAAAAGCTAAGAATATTCTATTGTATAAATTTGAGAATCTAATCGGAAGTTCATTATATTTATTATTCATTAAGTTGGGGTGCCATTCAAGAGGTTCAAATGTTTCTTCTAGACACAAATTGCACTGAGAATTCCCGCAACTATAAGGAGGCGCATTTCTTATAATAGACCACGTGACAGAGTATTTAACATTATTCTCATTGAGTCTCCAAATAAATTTGCTTAATGACGTAACATTTTCTTTTTTATATTTAAAGGAAAAAGTGTGGCAATATAATCTGGATTTCAATTTAGTATCATAAGGGCCTATGTAATAATATACTTCTTCAGGTGTTGTTACAGAACATTTATAAGCTGTATTTTTCCTTAGACATTGGTTATCCAAAGGGCAACTTTTACGGTTCCTACAATCACTTAAATTCATTCATCCTATAGCTTACGAGTTTTTATTTATTGTATTAGCATCACCACTTTTCTTTCTATGAGATATTAGGAGATTAACATCCCCCATATTCCGACTAGATACTTGCAACATATCAAGACCTACTTCCGCCTAACCAGATACTTTTGTTTCATGAAAGATAAACCCAGACTTATTTTTATAGTTTCTTCCTTTACTTCGGGGGTTTTCAGTTTTCTGATGCTGTGAGCTGCTGTAATAACAGTGTTGTTAGATGTGGTTGAGTATGCAAATTTTGCAGTATGCCTATTGAAAATCCTGCTATATCCACTTGGAGGAGAAAAATATTTGTCTAAGGCCATAAAGATTTAGCCTGGGATGTTTGTGGCTACATGAGATTTAAATGGAGTATTATACTAGATAATCCATCTATTACGTGCCTTAATTATGTTAGTTTTCTTGTCATAATTAGCATTAGTATAGTTATTAGTCTGTATATTGCAGTTCATAATGTTGTAAAGAGAGATGCGTCTGTTTCCCGGACTAGAAACACTCTTTCTATTCTTATTTTTATTATCCTTGTTATCACTACCAAAGCCCACGGCTTGTCCTTGCTGCAAAATAGCTGGGTCAATTCCAGTTCTTTCATTCGAAATCACACAGCAAGGTTCGCTGTGCCTCTCTTTAGTTGGGATATAATCATTATTACCTGATGTACTGATTATGATGTTCTTATTTCTCTCGTCGAATCTAATTCTATTAACAATAAAGTTGTTATTTTATACCATTTGTGTGTATATATTCCATCCTTAAGCGTCTTTTTAATAACTACTTCTGGAATATAGCGGATTTTCCAGCGTATCCGGTCCTAGACTACGCAGTATTACAGTATTCTTCAATCTGTCGGAAAATTTCTTAGTCGGGAGTCTACAAAGCTAAGTCAAATACTCCTCGAATTAATCACTGTTTTAAGATGGTCTGATTTTCGATAGACATATTTGAGATTGATTGGGCTTTTGGTACAGATTGTAAAGTCCAATACCAATACAACATCCAGAAAATTCAGGATGTTATAGTCTTTCTCCATCGACATTGTGAGACAGAAGTTTTTGAAAAATGTTGTCAAGTTTTTCCAGTGCTTCCAAAGCTCTCCTATTACGTTTATACAGTGTAAACAAAGTGTCATCTCTATAATGGCAACCCCCTATCCCCGGATTTCTTTATTCATGCGGTGTAATATATAAATGTTTAGTAGACCCGTAACTTATACTGAGTCACTAGAATCCATAATTATAGCAAAATTAGTAGGACTGTTTTGTCAAGTCCAGTATCTTCCTTTGAATTCTACAATTGTTTTCCTAGCTGCTAGTCTTATATCCCTATCTTGCCAAGATAACTGTGAGTTCTTCACGAAGATAAGTGCGTTGTTTATGAGGGTAAGGTTAGTACATGAGTGGGAATTTGAAATATATATTTGGATAAATCAATAAACTTCTTGTTATAAGTTCTTTTAAACCAATAACATTCTTCATCTTCCTACGTCGGATTTAGACAAATAAATTAACTTAATGTAAGGACTAATTACAAAACTGGGCTTATATTTTATGATGATGTTTTTCCGTTTCCGTCTACCAGATACCCTCAGAAGGCTTTGATTGACCCAGGGCTATTGTGAAAGATGTATACTCAAAGTACTGGAACTATATGGACGGGAAGCAAACTCCTTGCGCTTATACATATTTATATTGACATATATATATACATATTAAGATATATATATTATGTACAGGTATATGTATGTAAGAATGCATGTCTGTGTACATGCATATATATATATATATATATATATAAGAAATAATTGAGATTCAGTTGAATTAGGTACTTAAGTTGCTTGGGATTGGGCAAATGTGTCTGTTGATTGCAGGATATAATCCTTCTATTGATCTTTTTCTTCAACTCGCATTGTTTGAATACATTGTGACACATTTTATGCCTTGCAGATCAATCTAGGCAATGACTTTCCCAATATGTCAGGTTAAGCTGTAGAGATTTTAGAAATTGCTTCCCTAGGATCAATACAATCAAATCAAATCCTTAAAACCTGAAAAAGATTGTTAAGAAACTTGATAGATTTAGGCACAAAAGCAAAATCATAACATTTGATACATTTGATGGCTTTTATTTTTTTCACTTTGGTTTTTAAACTATTTATTTCTGACAACAGATTCATTAATGTTCATCTTGTTTCTTGTAAGATACAGCTTCTATTTATGATGTGAAATTACTCTTTTGAGGCTGAAGTCCAAAAGTAGGAAATTTCACAGTTGGATCAAACCAGTCAGGCCAATACATAGATTTCATTCTTTCAAAGTAGGCAGTTATATTTGGGAATACATCATCTTGAAAGACGAAAAAAGAGAAAAATGAATATTAAAATTTGAAATTATATTTTATTAATGAATCAACATCGTTATCAAAAAGCAATTACTAAAAACAATATAACAAGTGTGTGTGTGCACATGTGTGTTGTATGATTTATATACATATACACACACATATATATATATACATTATATATACATACATTATATATAGCAACAGATGGATAATGGTTCATTCACTACAGCTGTTTCTAATGAGTTTTTTTTTATTGATGAATAGAAATGTAACATCATGCGAAATAAACATTTTCATCAGGTGAATATACATGTATTAAACATTTAAAAAAAACATTCCAAAAATCACCACTTTGTGTCACATCATGATTCCCTAACCAGAAATAGTCAAAAGAATGAATTCCCTTGCTCAAGCTAGTATTTAATATAGGAAAAACATTATGGTGACAGGAAGAAAGGAGAGAATTTATTGCAGCAGGAAGATTAGAGGAAATGGTATAATAATAATATTCAGATCAACTTCTATAAGACAAGGTCATTTCATTTTATCTATAAACTTCTAGAGATTGGACAATAGAGTTCTAGACAAAAGGCCAATCAAAGCCTTGTGGGACAGAAACTGAAAGAAGCCCAATATGCATGTGTTTGCGTATATATATATATATATATATATATATATATATATACACACACACACACACACATATATACACACACACACACATATATACACACACACACACACATATATATACACACACACACACACACATATATACACACACACACACACACACACACACACATATATATATATATATATATATATATATATATATATATATATATATATATATATATATATATATATATATATATATATATATATATATATATATATATACATACATATACATATATATATATAAAGGAATTGTTGAAAATTTTATCAGTGGCCAGCATATAAAAAAATAGACTTATTAAAGTGAAATCATAAATACAATTATAATTAAGGGCATGGAAAAAATTCTTGCCTATATGCTGAGAGGAGACACTAAATCGTTGAACCACATTAAATATCATTACTATTATCATTACAGGTGTCAAAACCAAGGGAGCAAACTAACGGAAATTCATAAAATCGAGTCATGAATTTCCATTAGCTTACTCCCTTGCTTTTCAACACATGTGTAATAATAATAGTAATGATATTTAATCAGGTTCAATGATTTAGTGATTTCCTCTCAGCATATGCCCTTAATTATTATTGTATGTATATATATATATAAAAATGATACAGAATGGGACAAGAACACAAAATATTCAGACAGTTAGGTGATACAAGAAAGGGACAAAACATCCACATAGACGATACAAAGAGGACACGGACAGGTCATTCGTAGTTTTCTTTCTTCAGTCGAGATCCAGATTATCCTTGCAATTTTGGCTGGTTATTCTCAATATTGCTCCAATCTGGCCAGCCCCAAGGAAAAATTACGCTAAGAGCATTAGATTCCTTAGAAGAAAGCAGCAAATGTATACAAAAACAAGGATGGAAAAAAAACGAACAATGTTATACAAATACAATAAAAATAATAACAGGACATAACAACAGATGTCTTTCGAGTAAGGACAAATTAAATTAAGCTGGCGTATATGAAAATAATGCCTTACAGCAGGGATATAAGATTTCACAGGCACAGGGAGAAATAACGATGTCGCATGCACAACAGCCGCCCAAGAATGAAAGGTCAGGCTTGGCCGAACACTGGTCACGTGGGAACACACACATATATATATATAAGTTAGTGAAGGCACATGGCTCAGTGGTTAGAGCTTTGGGCTCACAATCATGAAGTAGTGAGTTTGATTCCTGGACCAGGCCGTGTGTTGCATTCTTGAGCAAGACACTTTATTTCACGTTGCTCTAGTTAACTCAGCTGTAGAAATGAGTTGTGAAGTCACTGGTGCAAAGCTGTATCGGTTTTGGCCTTTGCCTTGGATAACATTGGCAGCATGGAGAGGGGAGGCTGGTATGCATGGGTGACTGCTGGTCTTCCATAAGCAACCTTGCCTGGACTTGTGCTTTGGAGGGGAACTTTCTAGGTGCAACCCCATGGTCATTCATGACTGAGGAGACCTTTACCCTTTATATAAAGTGACCAAGAGAATAAGTAGCAGACTAAAAAAAAAAAAAAAAAAAAAAAACCCCAATAAGTACTGGGGTCGATTTCTTCAACTAAAACCCCTCAAATCAATGTCCCAGCATGAACACAGTCAATTGACATAAACAAGTGCAAGATACAAGATGAACTTAAATAACACAGGATTTAACAACGGTTAATTCTCATATGACCACTTTTGTTTAATCATTCCACTACACATCTAATGTTCATTGGGAAATACAAGTAATTGTAAACAAAGATATACAAGTAGCTATACTAACCATCAATAACTTCTTTTAAAATGCAGTTTTCTGGCATCTGCCTTGAATAAGCTATCATCCCCAAAATGGCACAATCAGTCTCACAGGGTTCATCTCCCATCAAGAATTTCTTTTTACCTGTTAAAATAACACACAACACATATATATATAAATTAGAGGAAAAGGTCAACAAAAGCGAAAGCAGGATGAGTATCTCAAGTCATTTATAATAATTTAATTTGGTTAAGGTGAATTTGAAGTCTTACAGCTGTTTCTAGGATATCCCAAGTGATAGGCTAGCATGTCTGTACACTGGGTATTCTGTCATTAGAGACAAGGTGAGTATCTACGAAATTCCTGGACGGGGAAATTCACAGTTTATAAGGAATAAAATAGAATAATAAAGAGTAAAAAATTTTATGTTAATTTCTGATGAAAAATAAATTAAATGTTATATTTTGGAAAAGTCATATTATAGGAACCTATGAACACATTCACTCATTTTTGTTTGTATTCTTTCTCTTTTCCTCCAACAATTTTCATCACATTGCTTCGGTAATGGGTATAGATTTTCTGATTTTTCCCAATACAATGATTTGGTTATTTGAATTTAATCTTGGGCAAAAACTGAAACAGCCATAAGAGAATATGTTGGACTTGTGAAGTCAATAAATTATATAAATGCTACATCTCCATTTTCTGAATTTTAATTTGAATATTTATAAATCAAGACCTATTATTTTATGAATATCACTATTCATCAAAAAATAATAGACAATGAACCAGTAATTCATTGGATATTTTTATCTCTTAATGAGGCTATTTTAACCTCTAATTAAATTTACATAAACATAAATAAATATATATATATTTACACACACACACACACACACAAACATATATATGTATAGATGCAGTTATGAAAAAATATAGTTAGTCATAAATTAATATAAATAATGATAATATAGACATACCCATGCAAAATATGAAAAATGGTGATGATGCATAAAAAACAATAAACTGTTTATTAAATTATGGGAGCAGAGAAGAGAAATAATTAGCTATCCGATATAAACATATATACACATATGTACATGTGTGTATATATGTTTCAGACGAAATAAATTCAGATTTCGTATGTGTATTTTGTGTGCAAGATTCTTGTTAAACCCGGGATAGACAGTGTATGCAATGGAGGACCATATATGTTTCAGTAAGATTCTGCACTATCACACATGGCTCTAGTAACACAGGGAAGGATGGGTGAAAATTTTCATGATCACATAACCCCTAACATTTGGCCTCCTAATTTCTCAGATCTCAATCCACTGGGCTATATTACACTGTGGAATTTGAACTCAGAATGTGAAAAGGGACGAAATGACAAAAAGCATTTTGCCCAGCATGCTAACAGTTCTGCCAATTCCACCACCTTAATGATGAGAATTATATTGATGATAATGATGATGGTTAAGATGCTGCTGTGGATGATGATCATGATGATGATGGTCATGGTTACTTACCAAGAAAATCAGAGAGAGCCTTTAAATCATCCAACACAATTTGATTGACTTCTGCAAGAGTATGTCGACCAATCCCTTGGCAATATGTAGAATGTTGAACTCTTCTCTTTATCAACCAATACTGGAATGCGAGCATAGGGATAATTTTTCTGGTATGGGAGTTTCCATAGACCCATCGTAAACGTGCAAGACCCCTACGGAATAAAATTTGAAAGATCAAGCATCATGACTAATAAAAGAAACGTAGTTAAGTATTTTAACTTTGGTCACGATTTAAGGCAAGCATATTTAACCCTTTCGATACCAAGCCTCTGGAACCTCTGCTAGTTCTAGGATACAAACTCCCAGTTTTAACGGGGGTCTAATTTAAAACCTTCCATCAAAATCCTTTGTTAATTTATGTTCCAAGCCCAAGGTTAATAATCCTTTCTATTATATGTACAAGACCAGAAATTTTGAGGGGAGGGGTTAAGTTGATTTCATCGACCCAAATACTCAACTGTTACCCCCAAAAGGATGAAAAGCAAAACCGATCTTGACGGAATTTGAACTCAGAACACAAAGACAGATGAAATATCACTAAGCATTTTGCCCAACATGCAACCGATTCTGCCAGTTTGCCACTTCAAACCGAAGATTAATAGTGATACAGTTATTTTGCTAAATCTTTCAAAATAAATTGAAATAAAAGCAGTTAAAAATAACGACTGGGATAAGGATACCATCTGCAGATTAAACCAAAGAGTTAAATTAGTGATAATATACATAATATCATCATCATCGTTTAACGTCCGCTTTCCATGCTAGCATGGGTTGGACGATTTGACTGAGGACTGGTGAAACCGGATGGCAACACCAGGCTCCAGTCCGATTTGGCAGAGTTTCTACAGCTGGATGCCCTTCCTAACGCCAACCACTCAGAGAGTGTAGTGGGTGCTTTTACGTGTCACCTGCACGAAAACGGCCACGCTCGAAATGGTGTCTTTTATGTGCCACCCGCACAAGCCAGTCCAGGGGCACTGGCAACGATCTCGCTCGAAAATCCTACAGGAGCCAGTCAGGCGGTACTGGCAACGGCCACGCTCAAAATGGTGCATCTCATGTGCCACCCGCACAAGAACCAGTCCAGGGGCACTGGCAACGATCTTACTTGGCTTGCCGGGTCTTCTCACGCACAGCCCATTTCCAAAGGTCTCGGTCCGTAGTCATCGCCTCGGTGAGGCCCAATGTACGAAGGTCTTGCCTCACCACCTCAGCCCAGGTCTTCCTGGGCCTACCTCTTCCACGGGTTCCCTCAACTGTTAGGGTGTGGCACTTTTTCACGCAGCTATCCTCCTCCATTCTCACCACATGTCCATACCAGCGCAATCGTCTCTCTTGCACGCCACAACTGATGCTTCTAATGTTCAGCTTTTCTCTCAAGATACTTACACTCTGACGGGTATTCACATTGACATTACACATCCAACGGAGCATACTGGCTTCATTCCTTGTGAGCTTACGTATGTCCTCAGCAGTTACAGCCCATGTTTCACTGCCATGTAGCATGGTTGTTCGTACGCATGCGTCATACAGTCTGCCTTTTACTCTGAGTGAGAGTCCCTTTGTCGCCAGCAGGGGTAAGAGCTCTCTAAACTTTGCCCAGGCTATTCTTATTCTAGCAGCTACACTTTCAGCGCACCCACCCCCACTACTAACTTGGTCGCCCAGATAGCGGAAGCTATCGACTACCTCTAGTTTTTCACCCTGGAATGAGATAGAAGTTGTTTCCTGTTTGTTTGCAGTCTTTATTGCACCTGAACATCTGCCACAAACAAAAACTAACTTGCTAGTTAACCTGCCTTTGATGTTGCTGCACCTCTTATGTGTCCATAGCTTGCACCGGGTACATCTTATAGAGTTACTACCTACTCCTTTTCTACATACTGAGCAGGGCCATCTACCTGAAGGGGTTTGTGTTTTATCTACCTTCCTACTTATTAGGATTTTGGTTTTAGCTAGGTTGACTCTAAGGCCCTTCAATTCTAGACCTTGCTTCCACACCTGAAACTTCTCCTCTAGTTCTGATAGTGACTCCGCAATTAGGGCAAGGTCATCAGCATAGAGGAGCTCCCAGGGGCAACCTGTCTTGAACTCCTCTGTGATTGCCTGGAGGACTATGGTAAATAATAGGGGGCTGAGGACGGAACCTTGGTGGACCCCTACCTCTACCCGGAATTCATTGCTGTACTCATTTCCAACCCTCACCTTACTGGCAGCATCTCTGTACATGGCTCGCACAGCTCTCACTAACCATTCTTCTATCCCAAGTTTCCTCATTGACCACCAGATAAGGGATCGGGGGACCCTGTCAAAGGCTTTCTCCATGTCAACGAAAGCCAGGTACAGAGGTTTATCCTTAGCTAGGTAT
The DNA here is from genome assembly GCF_046866305.1 of Octopus bimaculoides. Taxonomy (NCBI): domain Eukaryota; kingdom Metazoa; phylum Mollusca; class Cephalopoda; order Octopoda; family Octopodidae; genus Octopus; species Octopus bimaculoides. The sequence continues at coordinate 117,108,037 of NC_142933.1, read as the reverse complement.
TTCTCCTGCAACTGTCTCACTAGAAATAAGGCATCAGTAGTGCTTTTACCTGGCACGAACCCAAACTGCATCTCATCTAAATTGATTCGCTCCCTAATTAGTTGGGCTATGACCCTCTCTGTAACTTTCATAACCTGATCTAACAGCTTGATGCCTCTGTAATTATTTGTATCTAAAGCGTCCCCTTTACCTTTGTAGCAGTTGACTATGATGCTGCTACACCAGTTATAGGGTATGACTCCTTCGTGTATCACCTGGTTCGTAATACGGGTGACTAGGCTATAGCCAACACTGCCAGATATTTTGAGCATCTCTGCAGTGATTCCTGATGGGCCGGGGGCTTTCCCGGTCTTCATACTCTTAATTGCTTTATCTACCCTGGTACTATCAACTCGGATAGCTGGTCCCTCTATTGGGTCGACATAAGGCAGGCTCTCTTTCTCCCATTCATTCTCTTTATTAAGCAATCTATCGTAGTGGCATCTCCAGACCTCTTTCTTTGCATCCTCATTTAATGCAAGCGTACCATCATCCATGCGAACACATTTCTCTCCTACAACATCACTATTCTCTCTCCTACACTGTCTTGCAACACGAAATACCTCGAGTCTTTGGTCCTCACGGCGCAGAACATTGGCAAATCTTTCCTTATCTGCTTCCCCTCTGGCTAAATAAACCTGTCGCCTAGCCTCCCTTCTGGCACATTGGTACAATTCCCTGCTACCACCGTTCTTCCAGTCCTTCCAAGCCTGTTTCTTTTGTCTAATAGCCCTGTCTACCTCCTTGTTCCACCACCACGTTACTCTGGGTTGGGAGGGGACCTTACACCACCCACAAATCTGGTCGGTGGCTTTCAACAGGTTGTCCCGCAGAAATCTCCAAAAAGACAAAAAATTAATGGACCACGGATTCCTCTGCTTTTAATGAGAGGAAAATGTTAACCTTCATGTCTAAATTTGATTGATCAAGATAGGGGCAATAACTCTGAAGCCTCATTTAATTTAAAGATTGAGAAGATAGATGGTGGGTGATGATAGTCATAAGAAAGGTTTCAAATTTTGGTACAAGGCCAGCAAGGAGGAGGCAAGTCAATTGTATCGACCCCAGGGCTCAACTGGTACTTATTTTATCAACACCAAAAGGAATACAGGCGAAGTCGACTTTGGTGGAATTTGAACTCAGAACAAAAGGACAGACAAAATGCCACTAAGCGTTTTGCCCAGAATGCTAACAATTCTGCCAGCTCGGTGCCTTCTCATGATAGCTGGAATTGAGATTGATATAGAACAATGTCTGGCCACAAGAGCTTAACTCTATTGGAAGCTTGCATAGTACATCAACATACCTCTCTCTCTGGTATTTATTTACGTATGATAACATAGCGGCTAACATCTAGCCTTCGGCCGTTTGGACCCTGTTGTGTCCACCACCCTGATTGGCTCTTATTTGCGCGGCATTTGTCTCCAGTTCTGTCTCGCGCCAGGGTGCATACTGACCAATTGTGGCCTTCTGTTCTTGTTTTTTTTTATGAAATATTTTGAGAGATAGAAATATGCACACACACACACACACACAAATGCATAAAATATAAAAATAAAACAAAAATAATTACCAATACAAGTTCTCTTCTAACATTTTCTGCATGGCCCTAGCAATACTTCGTTGTTCATCTGTGAGATGAATGTTAAAGTTAAGGTTGAATTTCTTGTTCAAATACTCAATAATGAACTGGGAGTCACTGACAACTTCTCCATTGTATGTAATCCAAGGTATTTTATGTTTGGGTGACATCTCATAGGTATATTCAACCTGGCAATATATATAACATTAAAATAAGCCATCCCTATCAAGAAATTCTTATTATAAAGACTGACCTCTGAACTCTTTGACCCAATGAACTCTTATGCACAAATGTACACACACACACATACACACACACACACACACCACACACATCTGTATTTACTTACATATCTAAATAATTGATGGTTGAAGAATTTTATTGAACCTAAAAATCTAGTAAACTGAAGCCAGAACAATTTTTATTTATCTTTTGCATATCTTTTACTTAGAAAAGAAGAAACAGAATGTGGAAGCCTTACCTGATAGGGTAACTTGGCCATGCGGAGAAAAGTTTCAAGCTTTATAGCAAAAGGAGAAAGGTTTGGTGCTTGACATACTCTTGGAAACTGGTGCAATATGATCACATTTTCAGGGTAAATTTTCTTCCTTTAAATAAAGGTTTATTATTTCAGCATCAGTTAAAAGTATACACTATGAGACATTGGCAAAACATCCTAGTACTAATGTGTGTGTGTATATGTATTTATATATATGAAGTAATTCCCTTTGGAGTGGTGGGTATCAAAGCAGGTAAAGCTATAAATAAAGGTTTCAATTTTGGCACAAAGCAAGCAATTTCAGGTGAGGGTGTAAATCTATTAGATCATCCTCAGAACTCAACTGGTACCTATTTTATCATTCTCTTTTGCCAAACCGCTAAGTTACAAAGATGTAAACACAGTAACACTGTCAAGCAGTGGTGGGGGACAAACACACACACAAGACAGGCTTCTTTCAGTTAACATCTACCAAATCCACTCACAAGGCTTTGGTTGACTTGAGGCTATAGTAGAAGACATGTACCTAAGGTGCCATGCAGTGGGACTGAATCTGGAAATATTACTTTACATGGAAACAGGTGAGGGTTGACAACAAGAATGACATCCAGCTGTAGAAAATCTTCCTTAATGAAATCTGTCTGACTTATGCAAGCATGGAAATGCAAATGTTAAAACAATCATAATGATAACATAGACAGACACACAGATTCTATATAGATCCTGTCATAACCACTTTCATTTGTTAAAAAATGTCATAGGTGATAATGTGTGAGAGCAAAAGAGATGAAAACAACATTCCATATTCAAGCAACATATCTTTATATGCTTATATTTGTATTTCACTTTTAACTGTAAAAGGCAGCCTTTGACGTTTTCTATCCAAAAAGGTTTTTAATTCAATATTTACATGCTATTAGCATTATTTACTTTGAATTCTACAGCTGTAAACAAACATATTTCACATTCACTCAAAATTTCTAAATTCTCTTCACATAAACAACATATATTTATGTTTCTGTTCATCAGTTTGGATCAAAAACGTTGAGGGAAAGTTATAGAGTACAATACTGTAATGTCAGCATCTCAACTGAAAATGAGAGCTTTCACAGTAATACAATTTTGCTGCAAAATCACAACACCTCCAAGTTTATACGACAGCATAATTTTAATAGGACAACTCATGCAAAAATAAAAAAATAAAAAAAAAACAAACAACATTTAATGAGTTTTTTTTCATCTTCCATTTTCAGTGTGAAAATTATAAATTTCATTACATTTAACAAATTTTAATTTAGATTTATTTGAAATAGTGAGGAAATGCCACTCCCATGCATTTTTACAACACTGCAACCTTGTATGCATGTGTTTGTGTGTATGTATGCACACATGTGTGTACCAATGTTTGTGTATGGGTATGTGTGCGTAATTATATATTCTAATAAAAGGACTAAATCGTAGTTGATAAAAAATGAAAAGGAATAAGCAATATAAATAATACTTTTTCCATCGGAAGATGGTGAAAAGGAGTCCTGATGCAGTGATGAGCCCAACTCCAGCAGCAACGGCCCACTGTGACATAATTTTCTTCCTGTGACAGCAGCTAGATGAAATACCTTCTTGTTTCTCTGAAAAACATTAAGATTATAACTAATTAATTCATGCAAAACTGTGTAAATATATACATTATTGAATTTTTTAACCACAAGTGTTGGGTGTAGGAAAAAAAAAGTTGATGGAAGTGTTTTTGTAACTTACAAACTTAATGTTGTTATTGAAGTATTTTTTTGCATCTATCATAATTCCACGTCGAAATGAAGGAGCACCTCACTACCAACACCTTCATAGTAGCCCCAGAAAGGAACACAGCAAATCTTTGTGTCAAGCTATACTGATCCACTGCCTCAACCTGGGAATCAACAGTCAATTGGAAATGGACCAGTGGCTCCTATAAATACATCATGGGGACTACGACCAGCATCATAACATGTGCTGCCAACACCATCTTCCATGCACCACCATGTGAAAATACATCACAACAACCAACAGTTGGAAAGTTGCTGCTACTACTGGTAACCCAAATGCTGAGCACAGTTTAAGATAAAATAATGAAATCAATGTAACTAGACATTTCTTGAACTGCTTACTTCTGAAGATAGCCACTTGCGCCTTATATATGAAGGTTTTAGTAAAACTTTCTGCATTGTTAGAAGCATTCTTTATTTCCCTTCTCTTTCATTTTTTACTTCATTAATTAGGTATTAATTAAATGAATTTTTTTTAAAGACTAATCTTATGAAATATAACAATAAAAACAACAAATTTCACCTTGAAAACATCATGGATAATTTGTTTGATAAAAGGAAAGAGATTAACAATTATTGTTAAACATAATTATTATTATTATGATTATTATTAAGGTGGCGAGCTGGTAGAATCATTAGAATGCTGGGCAAAATGATTGGCAGCATTTCATCCTTTCGGAATTTGAGTTCAAATTCCACTGAGGTCGACTTTGCCTTTCATCCTTTTGGGGTCAATAAATTAAGTATCAGTGAAACACTGGGGTCAATGTAATCGACTGGTCCCCTCCCTGCAAATTTTAGGATTTGTGCCTTGAGTAGAAAGGATTGTTATTAGTAATACCAGTTATGAGATTCTCTGTTATAATTAATACATTAAATGCCTTTTCCTGTACGAAACATGTAAAAGATTAAGAATTATAAACATATTTTATTACTATTTAGTTCTTGTTATTTTCTGTAGATCTTTAGGCTGCGTCTCTGGTTCAGAGTTTAGCAGGGTTCACAAAAACTTTGTAAATCGAAAGAGATGTAAGTGCATGAGAACGCACAGAGCTGCATTGTTTTTGATGAGAAAAGAAAGAGAGAAGGGTATTTTACTTGAAGTAACATAATATATATTAATTAAGCTCACAAAAATTAATGTTGAATTACTACTGACTAGCTGACCATGTGCTGTCGATACAGACGGCTAATTGTAGTATTTTATATATAGATAGGGTACAAAATAAGGAACATAATAGTCACACATACAAACATTCGCACACTGCCCTTGTGCACACACATACACACATATACTCACACAGAGTTGAAATGCAGATTTTTTTTTTACCCTACCTTTCTCTTATTGGTATTACTTTCTCTCATTCCGGGCTATTATTCTCACTACATCTCCTCCACTGAATTAATATCCTCTCTTTTCCTCCACGTCTGACGTGATTCTGAACATATATATATATATATATATATATATATATATATATATATATATATATATAGAGAGAGAGAGAGAGAGAGAGAGAGCTGGCCGGTAGCGTATTTTTCTGCAATGTATGGGTAATTTATCCTGATCACGCTATTTATTAGCATTATCACGCGTTTGAGAATAAAAAAAATATATTTCTCTATCTTTCAGTACATCTCAACGCTTCTAAAATAAACTTTGTTTGTTTACTTTCATCGTAAGTTGAATATACACACACACACACACACACATATATATATATATATATATATATATATATAAAAACACTACACTCATTATCATATTAGGAGACTCAAAGTAGCAATAGATATGAATTTACACAAGTACATCACAATAGCAGTAAACTACAGGTTGGTTTCTTGTTACTGTGTTGTCACAGTTGTAGTTGTGGAGAGGAAGTTTTCTTAGCCCTGAATCAGCTAAACCCAGAGCTAAAGGGATAAACTGTTCTGTTGGTTTGTCTGTCAGAAGTGGCTTGCCAAATGAAGTAAATCCGACTTCTGCTTCTTTTGATATTAAGGGGTTAAGTAGATGAGTAATGACAGAGAGAGATCAAAAAGACCAAACAGAATCAAGTTTCCTGTCTCTAACATAGATAGACTGTTGATAAGTAGCACAATGGAAAAAAACCAGCTGAGATTCATCATAAACAAATTAAATGTTTAGCAGATCAAATCTTAGAGATGATTTGTGTATCAGATACATTTCTTTTAATTCAGTAATTAATATGCTATTTCATCCTATCAAATTTCCATTTTTTAAATATTTTCAATGACTAAAATAACTTTTGTTTGCAAAAAAAATTTTTTTAAATCAGTGTGAATCAAAGAAATGAACCAGCTGAACTACCAATAATACAACTAAATACAATTAATATTGTAAATTAATCATTAATCTGCACCTGGGAAGTTTCTGAGAGAAATTTGCATGTATGGGCAACTGCTGGAAGACCAGTCTTCACCCACAAGAGTCACTAAGACTACAACGAACTAAAAAACATTATAGTTATATGTTAGCTATTTGTTATATAGAATTATTTCACCAATCTATTGCTATATTTTCACAGAATAAATATATTTTGATAAATGGAGCTCACTCTCAGTGTCAATGTTAGCAATTTGACGAAATTTGCCCAATTCATAAAATCTGTCAGTTTGATGAAATCTGTCCAAAACCTTAAAATTTTGGCATTTTACACACATGCACAAAAATGACAATGACATGGGTTTGCTACCAGACTCTGGTCATTTTTTCATCAAATTGGTCCTACCCATTAATACAGATTTCAATTTGACGAAAAATGTTTCATGGGTATAAACAGGCATCTTATTAACGGTAATCTCATTAGCATTTGCTAATTCTGCATTTCAATATAAATCGCTTTCATTTGCTAAAACTGATTATTCAATTCCTTGATTTTATTCCCCAGTGTTTCAGGTTTTAAATAGGTAAGTGCATTTTATTTCTCAAGCATTTTCTATTCAGTATCTCATGCATAACCATAGATATGCTAACAATCAAACTACATTTATACAAACCATTGCTTAGATACAAGGTTTAACTTATCCGTATACCCCTTCTTAATGATTGTCCTTTTCCGATTCCACACATATTTATTTGTATTATTGTTTTGTGAATGAATTTGCTTATGTCTTCTATTATCTATCTTATGTCTTGATTTCATTTTTTGACTGAGAGAAATTAGGCATTGTAATGGGTACTGGGAATATCCCCACTCCTGGGTATTACTGGGTACCTCAGCTAGTATTACAATATTACAATAATCAATATGTTGTGCATGTGTAGCAATATAACATTCATGAAATTAGCATTAACTTATCCCACTCTTTTTTACAGAACCCCAAGGAACCTTTTGCAGAACCCTAGGGTTCCAGGGAACCTGGTTGAGAAAGACTGCATTAGTATGTGGCCATGCTGGAATATTGCCTTGAGGAAATTTTAATTTGGTACTTATTGGTCTCTTTTGTTAAACAACTAAGTGATGGGGACATAAACACACCAACACCAGTTGTCAATTGGTGGAAGGGAGACAGCCACAGACACAAAGACATACATGCATGCACACACACACATATATGATGGGCTTCTTTCAGTTTCCATCTGCCAAATCCACTCACATGACTTTCATCAGCTCAAGGCTAGAGTTGAAGACATTTGCTCAAGGTACCATGCAGTGGGACTGAACCCTGAACCATGTGGTTGGGAAGCAAGCTTCTTACCACATAGCCACTCCTGCACCTATGATAGTTGATAGAATAAAAATTTAGTTCAGTTCAAATTGCTTCAAAAAAAAAAAAAAAAAAAGAAACACTTGTAACAACATTTTATAATATACTCTTCCTTCCAAAGCAATAAAGTAATTTATCTTCTGAAGTGGATAAGTCCTTCTTGACTTATAAATCTGTTGACCTATAAATAACTAAAGATGATATGTAAGAGAACATGCTGCTATTTTATGAAGCTGGCAACAACTTGACACCAACTCTCAGCATAAAACACAATGATTATGTCTCAACCTTCCACAAAACCTTGCAATAAATGAAATATCAGAACTTCATGCATTTCAAATATTTTACTGGAATATATTGAGCAGATGATAACAAAATCTTTGTCTTTTTGATAGGCTATAAGACTATTTGACAGTGTTTTGTAAGTATGTCCATAGTTCTGGCTTCCAGTCCACAATGAAACACCTTGGACCATAATTTCTGGTCAAGTAAAGCCTTCAGAGTGGTGTACATGTACCTGTCAAACACCTTTCCCTAGGTTCCATTTGCAGAGTCTACTGTTATAAATATTTGAACCATGTCATTGAATAATCCATAAGGCTTAATCAATATTTCTGCCTGCTAAAACTAGCCTAAAAGGTTTGGAAAAATGTCATAGATACCAGCCTTACTTCCCTGATTCAAGGTCACTGCTATGGTCAAGGGTACTAAAATTTGGAACACCACACAAATTCCAGACAACTTCAACAAAGATTCTCTATATCATGCTTCTCTTTCAATGATTTTTTTTTAATACAAATTCCTAATCATCACCCTCTTTACACACACTGAAAAATGAGGTTGAAAAATTATAAGTAACTTGTGCACATTAAAAGAGAAGCACAATATAGAGCTGACGAAATGAGGTTGCACGTTGCAGAGCTGGGAGGTGGAATGTCTATTACAAGGCTGGGAGAAAGGGGTGTATGTTGTAGGACTAACGGGAGGGGATACATACTGTAAGACTAGCTTAGAGTAGTACTGACTAAGTAATAATTGTACTAAGTAATAATCAAAGCTTTAAGACTTATTGAGATAACATTAATTAATAAGTTATGGACAATTGTTTCATATTCTTGAAATAATGGCAATTAGTATATAAACGGTATTGGGTGACAAAATAAACTACAACTTTAATGAACAAAATTATAAGGCTGTGTGCAGGGCCTATAGGAGTGGGATTCAACCTTCTGGGATCTCAAAACTTTATCCTTGAAGTTTCAGAACATCCTTTCTCTTGGAGGGCCTGGCTGTGTGATTGGAAATTAATTTTTAGACACATGGTTCTGAGTTCGATCCCACAACAAGGAACATAGAACAAGTGTCTTCTCACACGCACAGTCATGTGTACGTGTGTGTGTTAGCCTTTCTCCAGTATATATATCCAAAGATATAAACATAAGCAAGAAAAAACAAAACAAACAAAGTGAATGGTGTTATTCGAACCAAGTCCTTGTAATATTTGCTCAACACTGAATAACAGACACCTTCTTCATTGCTGTTTACTAGAAATACAGTGAACCAGGGATGGTCCCATCAAAAACCTGTTACCAATGAAGTTGTTGTTCACTAACAGCAATATAAAATAACTAAATAAATAAATACACATATAATACACAAACAAGCAAACAAAAACATTTTAGCACATTTAAATCTTTTCACTGATTTTCTCCAGCTTGAGAATTCACTTTAAGAGAACCTGACCCACTTTGTAAACCTGTGTTTTCACACCAGCCATTTCTCTCTTTCCCCAAATATGGAGCTTTAATCACAAGTGCTATAGTAACCTACTGGTACACAGTGTCTGTCTGCATTATATATATATATATATATGTATAGATGAGTGTCTGTGTGTGCATAACTACAGTTTGGTACCTCATCTCTGACTTGGTTTTCTAGTAGCTGAAACATTTTTTAAATGCATATTCTTTTTTAGGGAATTTTGCTGAGAGGCGGAGATAAAGAATACGCACACCACCCGTTTTTGATGTAACCCTAACCCTAACCTTAAACTCCGAGTGTGCATATTCTTTATCTTCACTGGATAGATACATTTTCAAGTGTAGATTACAATTACGTTGATAATTTTTTGTTTTCAAAAAAGATTATTACCCCCACCCCGATTTTTTTTTCCTTAAATCTCTCTTTAAAACACATATTATTTAATTTTAAAGGTGCTTCTTCCTTTCCAAGGCCCCAAGAAAATAAAAATGTTACCTTTGTTGCAATTAAGTGTAGCATTTTAAAGAGAGCTATGAAGAAATAAAGGCGGTTGAGGGGTACCAAACTATATATATATAAATATTACAGGCACAACAAAAACAGGAAGTAAGAGTGAGAGAAAGAGTACAGCAGGGTTCGCCACCATCCCCTGCGGGAGCCTCGTAGAGCTTTAGGTGTTTTTACTCAATAAACACTCACAACGCCCGGTCTGGGAATCGAAACCGCGATCCTATGACCGCGAGTCCGCTGCCCTAACCACTGGGCCATTGCGCCTCCACTGATATATCCCTCTTTCATTATACACACACACACATACCGTATTTGATAGCTTAAATGATGGGCGGGGGCAAAGATCATGGACCGCACCCCCTTTGCGACTTCTTTCGTTTTTTTACAGGAACACACTATATCGTGGGTGGGGATTCCGAATCTGCAAAAAAAATCTGCATTTCAAAAATGAGAGAAGCAAAAATAAAGACAAGAAAACGAAGGAAAGAAACAAACAAATAAAGTCCACGAATACTTTACTAGATGTTCATACTGCTATGTTTATCATCCCGAGACGAACAAGCAACTGTCAAAAGACAATGTTTATTAACTTTCAGCCGAGAGAGCTACATCCGTTACGAAGTAATAAAGTTTCGTCAGTCCATAGTTAAAATGTTTATGCTCGTTGTATAAGTCTAGGCTACATTTAATATGCATAAAGAAAGACAAAGGATAGACAAGTATTTTGTATTGTAAGCTCCAGTAGATTTTCAAATGCAGTAAGAAAGAAGTTTTAAAAAATTATTAAAAGGAATGCGAGGACTGTGTAATAAATAAACTTCCGCAATTTAAAGAAAAAAAATTATTCTCCAAGTAACAAAATAACACAGGCAGCTCTTGCGGTCAAACTAAAGCGTTTGACCCGGTGACAAAAATAAATAAATAAATAAAAAAGTCTAATAGGTGTAAAACAACTTGCTGGGAACGAATATGAAGAAAAAAATGCGCGCTCGTGAACGGGGGAGGGGTCACAAACACGTGTAGTAACGCCGTGCGCATGCGTAGTCTCACGCATACGTGGAATTAAACAAGCAAGCGTTCCCGCTTTAATCTTTCTCTTTTACGGTCGGCCGACCATGAGCACGGACGTGTCAAGAGTGTCTCTAATACTCCAGCCTGGAGACAGTCTCTTTACGTGTTAAGCTGTCTCTCTACATCTTTCGGACTTACACTCGACAGCTCGCTCACACCTACAGAACAACGTCCCAACAACTATGCTCATACACACAGAAGCTGTAACAACAAGAACTAAAGGTGTATATATTTACCACCTGAATAAATGTTGTTTAAGTTGATAGTCTGGAGTTCAGCGTTCCGTTATATTCTTTAATTTTATAGTAGGAAAGTCAGGTATACATCTAAAGATGTATAACCCACTTTCTACTATACTGGTGACCCCGACGTGATTCGATCACGCAGCCCGCTGAGCTGCAAATACCCACTTTCAACTAAAGTGGTGACCCCGACGAAGAAAAAACGCAGCATGAATTCTGGACTACCAACTTATAACTGGTGAACCCGACTAAAGAACAAATACGGCCATGGAGACCGAACTACGTATTACCAACATCTCCAACCATAGTCAACACGACTCAACAAGAGCGGTTTTTATTCTCGCCTCTGTTAGAGTGGATTTTTCCACTCACGAAAAACAGACTGGAATTACGGCCTGCTTTTTATTATGTTCTTATATGTCGCATTCACACTCTCACATATACATACATATTTTATGCCACACACTGACTCTTGTTATTCATTTCATACGGTTATTTTTTTTTCTATCGTCTCATTACTGGTATTTACGAATTCACTAATGTTCGTAGTATAACGTAATTACTTGTATATCATCTTTGATATATATTTTGGTTTCGACCGTGTGACACGTTTAAATAAAAGGAGTCCTCTGTTATTCCATTCGTCACCATTTCTCCTTTTTGAGTTCGCACGGTCGTTTTTTCATCTTGGGTTAAGAAAATTTTTCTGCGAGGTTTTCGCTAATGGTCGTACAGAGATTTGTCTGTCGATCGTTCTGTAAAAGCATACCTCTTCAAACACTCATCACCAAACAGCCTTTTCGCCACCAGCGTCGTGCGCCAACCAAGATAACCACCGTGACGACAATAATTACTACTACCAACTACAAGCATTCCCCCCGACGTCGCCAAGTTTCAACTGAATCATTACCACCACACATACAGAACACAGCTAGAGCAGTTCCTGCACCGACGTTTTCATCAATGTACTCTATCTCGGTGTTTTGGGATTTTTAGCAGTCTATACTACAGACACTTTCACTTGTTCTGTGTTTTTTTTTCTCACACACACACTTGTGCACTCATACATTTTCTTTCCTTTCAGGGAAAACAAACACTCAGACTTTTACATCGCGTGATTCCAGTTTCCTGGACAGTTGTCATCACGGTTGTTTTGTCATTGTCATTTTATTTATACGTTGCATGCATGTATTTCACAAGTGTACATTTCATTTCTTTGAATTTTCTTTGTGTGTGTTTGTACCACATCTTGTGGGTGGTTTTCAGTGGCCATCCTGCCTCAGGCGTTCTAACAGATTTCATTTATCGTGCGTTTCTCGCACTGGTGAGGGAGCTCTGTAGTAACGCCGTGCGCATGCGTGGAATTAAACAAGCAAGCGTTCCCGCTTTAATCTTTCTCTTTTACGGTCGGCCGACCATGAGCACGGACGTGTCAAGAGTGTCTCTAATACTCCAGCCTGGAGACAGTCTCTTTACGTGTTAAGCTGTCTCTCTACATCTTTCGGACTTACGCTCGACAGCTCGCTCACAACTACAGAACAACGTCCCAACAACTATGCTCATACACACAGAAGCTGTAACAACAAGAACTAAAGATGTATATATTTACCACCTGAATAAATGTTGTTTAAGTTGATAGTCTGGAGTTCAGCGTTCCGTTATATTCTTTAATTTTATAGTAGGAAAGTCAGGTATACATCTAAAGATGTATAACCCACTTTCTACTATACACGCAACAGTTTTGATTTCGAAGCATTTGAAAATTAATTACAAATTATAAAGAGAAACGAATGGCAGAAAGACTTCCGTATTTTTCCGCATACTTTGAAAAAAAAAAAAAAATTTTTTTTTTAATTCTGAAAAAAGTTAAAAATGAAAAATTTAGGTGGGTGGGTGGGGGGTAATTTCAAAATGCCGATTTTTGGCAATTTTTTTGCAGATTCGTATACTCCGCAGCCGAAAACGGAAGCTTGTGTAGAAAAAATAAATTAAATTAAAAAAACGGGTTGTTTTTGGCGGGTTACATAAGGAAGTCTTGCTCGAATGGCAGAATCAGACTGTCAGTATTTTAAAACCAAAAGTTTTTTTTTTTTAAAAAAAAACGAAAAACAGTGGAAAGTTTGGGAATTAATGGGGTAGGAGTGGGGAGTAATATTTGATTTTTTCTTTTTTTTTATATATAATCGTATTAATTCTATTATGCAGAAGACAGAATCGAAAAAAAATTTTGAAAATTCTTAAAAATAAAGAAGTTTTGATGGGTTTTAGTGCGTGTTTCGATCAAAACTCTGCCGACCTTTTTTTTTTATATTGTAATTCGCATTTGTGAATGATATATTTAAATCTAATCCTCGGTATAAACTTCAAAGGAAGTTTTTTCAGAAAATGTATCGTTTAGCTATTGTTTCTAGCATGTCGGAGGTAACATTTGCTCCCCAACTCTTTTTTTACCAAAATTTCTTCGGATTCCTGTTTTTGATATAGATTTGGATTTTGCCCCAAAATCAAGTTTTCAAAATTTTAATTTCCCCACTCCCCACCCCAATATTTTTAATTTTCATCTTAAAGAAACACTCAGATCCCCTTCCCCAACCTCCACATATCACCTCCCCACTTTCAAAAAGCTAAAAACTCCGAATGTTTCACTTTAAGCATTGAATTCTACGCACTCGTGAAACATCAGACGAAATTGAAACATTCAGAGTTTTTAGCTTTTTAAAAGTAGTAGGAGGCGATGGGTAGGGGAAGGGCCATTGAGCGTTTCTTTAAGAAAAATTAAAAAAGGAAAATTCCCAGATTCAATTGTTGAATAACTCTTGTGTCAGGATTTCTCTTCCCCCTTTCCCCTACAAATCTTTGAGATCCTACATTAAAGAGTCCAGTGGCACATCTCTTCTCTACCTTGAACTAAGCTAAAGTATTTTTGGTTTTTTTTAAGAAAGACATTATGTTAATGGGGCTATTGAAATTATTTCAAAACTACCAACTGAAAAAAAACAATCCATTTTCAACAACTATTAATAAATGACAACTCTGAAACTAAAAACTCAGAGATTTTTTATTGACATTAAAAAAAGGTGAAATAATGATAATGGTTTAAGAAATTCTGACAAAAGATTTCAACAAGAAAGTATATTGGTAATATTGAATATAAAATAGCTATTCTCTAAATCTTTAACCCTTTATCATTCAAATTACTCAGTCAAATGTAATGTTTATTCATTTACATTGGATTTAATCAATTGACTCTTAGCTTCATAATTTCAATGATGTGATTGCAGGGTAGGTGTAAGAGGCTGGATCTGGTTAATTTGAACATAAAACAGGTAGAAGATTTGGATCTGATGTAGCCAATCTACATACAAGAGGGTTAAACCTTCATAAAAACAAAATGGTTGCATTTAATATCCTCAAATATTCAAAATTTATATTAAAATATAAAATCTTTAGAGTTATGATTTATCAGGTTGGAATATGTTTCCTGTATTTAGACTTTATTTTGATGAGTTTTTTATATATACAAATCAAATACACCCGATTTTATTTCTGTAAAACATTATATATATATAACATAATGCATTATAAAATTATATATTATACAATGTGCAAACATTATCCGATATAAAACTCATTATGTTGGGGAGAGTAAACAGCAGATACATGTTAATTATATCAAGAAATTTACATATATGATTGGGAAAAGGGAAAAAAGATTTTTGATCACATATCTAAAACAAAAACTGTACATAGATCTTTATTTTCACTTCTATCACCAAAAGAGTCATTGATTAGTTAAGTCCAGTTATAATCCCACAATGTGGAATGAAGATGTCTAAAATTTAGAATATGAGCAGTCTTAAAAATTTTCATAATGATGTTTAAAAAGTGCTTTTGTTGTTTTGCCAGCTTCATTACAAGCTCTTTCAACGCTTTTGGTTATTCCATGTGGTCCACAACTGAAAACACCAACATTTCGCACCTGAAAAACAGAAGCAAAAGATAAAATCATTTTTCTAAAAAAAAAAAAAATCATTCTCTTATATATATATATACACACACATTATATATATATATATATATACACACAGTAAACTCTCCGTTTAACATACCCTGATTTAATGCATTTCAGATTTAGTGGACTGAATGGTATGAATTTCAACTTTTGGTACAGGGCTAAAAATTTTCAGAGCAGGATAAAAATTGATTATATTGATCTCACGTTAAATGTTGATGATGATCCCAGTGTTCAACTGGTACTTATTTTATCAATCTCCAAAAGGATGAAAGGCTAAGTCAACCTTGTCAGAATTTGAACTCAGAACATAGAGCCAGAAGAGTTATTGCTTAGTATTTTCTGCTTCATGATAATGATTCTGACAATTTGTCATATCAAGGATAACAATAATTTTCCTTTCTGCTCTAAGCATCAGGCCTTAAATTTTGATGGGGCGGAGGGCTGATTGATAACATCAACTCCAATATTTGACTGGTACTAATTTTAACAGCCCCAAAACGATGAAAGGCAAAATTAACCTCAGTAGGGTTTGAACTCAGAACTTAAAGATGGATGAAATGCTGCTTAGCACTTTGACTGGCATGCTAAAAATTTTGCCAGCTCACCAACTTAATAATAATAATCCTTTCTACTAAAAACACAAGGCCTGGAATTTTGAGGGAGAGGGTAATTCAATTACATTGACCCCAGTGTTTCAAAGGTAGTTAATTTATTGATCCCCAAAAGAATGAAAGGCAAAGTTAACCTCAGTGAAATTTGAACTCAGAGTGGACAAAATGTTGCTAAGCAAAAAAACTCTTATTTACTCTCAAGAAAGGAAAGTAGGAATTACACATCCTTTATGATACTTTGAAAATTTTATAGAATACAAAATGCATGTATTCCAAAATGGTTCCTAAGCTACCTTCAGTTTAATGAACATTCAGTTTTAAAGGACATGCCTTTCTTTCAATTAGTCCTTTAAATTGAGGATTTACTGTGTTTGAAAAAGATTTTATAATCTGTCACATAGAAGTTGCTTATGAAATATAAATGGAAAATAATAATCAGAAAGTAATTGAATAACTGATACTGCTGAGCCATGGTCGAAAGTATTTCAAACATGAGTATCTCACCGATTTGTATATCAACATCTGATGCAATGGTCAGTAACAGCTAGACCACAGCCGATGATTTGGTCACTGAGGTGTGTGTTGTGTATCTTAGACCTTTTAAAAACAATTTTCAAAGCATGGCCATGTGGTTTAGCAGCTCACTTTATAACTACATGGTTTGGGGTTCAGTTACACTGCATGACACCTTAGGCAAGTAATTTCTATGACAGCCCTTGGCCAACAAGAAAGAAACTGTGTTGAAGCCCGTCATATATACATATGTAAGCATGTGTGTGTGTTTGTGATTGTCCTTCTCCCTGACAGATAAACACCCGGTGTTGGTTTGCTTATGTTCCAATAGATTAGTGGTTCAGTAAAAGAGACTGATAGAATCAGTACTAAACTTAAAATGCTGTGGTAAATTTGTTGAGGATGTCTGCAATGACAGGACACCCATACAACATATTTACACGAGTTTTCAATAATATTCTAATAACTTTTATAAACTGATCCCATTGAAAGGAAATAATGCTCATAGAAAAACAATTTACCTGAGAATTGCATTTATGTATATGCTGTAGCATTTCAACAAGTTGTGGCCTCCCAAAGTGTGTTTTAGCTTTTAAGCCTGTAAAAACACTTCTTCCCATTGAAAGTTTCTGGAAATATTCTTCACAAATAAACTGCAATGATAAAAAAAAAAGTTAGGTTTTCTTTGTAGCATTTAAAAATTCTTAAATGACTTTTTTTTTTAATGTACGAACAAAAGTTAATCAAGAAGGCTGCAACTAGATTGAAGTATTGTGGAATATGTAGATAGTCCGTGTGTTATAAATGATGATAATAATGCAAATAGAACACTTTTAATGCTCATTGTTTAGTCATTTTATGGCCATTTTTCAGTGCTGGCATAGGTTGGACAGGGACTTACTTGAGGCAGCATTTTATTGGATGTCCTTAAACAAACCTAACCAGTTTTTCAAAGTAGAAAAGTCATTATTCCACTTATCTTTGAAAATGCAAAGCAAACGCTTTTAATGCCAACATGGAATGTAAACATCATCACTGTTTCACTCTGATGGTGAGAAGCCATGTAACATCATATCTATCTATCTATCTATCTATCTCACACACACACACACACACACACAGATTCCATCTACCAATCCCAATTCTACTCACAAGACATTACTTGGTCTGAGACTATTGTTGAAAACATTAGCCAAGGGTGTCACACATTAAGATAGGACTTACAACTATGTGGTTACAAACTATACAATAAATTAATACTTAAATGAATGGATATTCAGATTTACAAATTTAACAAACTAATGGAAGAAGAATAAATTTAACATACCATCATTGCTGTCCTCAAATCATAATTCTGAAAGAATTTAGTGATAAAAATCTCTATTTCAACCAATCCTTTTGTATCGACTCTTTCTACCTCTTGAAGAATATCAATGAGCCATTCAAAATGTCTGTGACTACCAGTGACCCAAATAAAATACAGCTGAAATAAAAGTTTCATGAAAATCATTATTTTTCATCTACTTTCAATACTAGTTTAGGGTGGACAGACACTGGTTACCTACCCTCTTATATGGGTAGGAATACCACCTCTTGCCTACATGCATTTCATTTTTGACTTGGCTATCCTTTCTAACATCAACTTCTTTACATATTGTACTGGATGCCTTTTTATTGTGGCACTTGCACCATAGAGTTTGCCATATTCTCAGTATGACTAAAGGATTCTTAAAACAGAAAGCCATCATTGCAAAAAACAGTCATTAATTAACTTAAGAATAATTAAGCACCAATAAATGCAGAGTATGTTTAGGGAGTTGCTACATGGCTGTTTGACATCCTAGAAATAAATCTGGTCTCCTTGAAATTACTCCCTAAAACCTTCGTTGGTCAGAGTTCGCCATGTATCTGCACCTATATCAGAGTGTAGTCCTGGGTAAGAATTTTTTTTATGTGCATAAATAACAGTTGCCCATACAGACAAATCTTCCTTCTCCATACCGTTGATCATGTCCAAGCAAAAAGTGCAAGGTCAATGCACCTTGGCACCAGTGTCGTCATAGGCATTGCCATCAGAACACAAAGAGCCAGAATGGAAAACACAAAGCATCTTATCTGCCACTTCATCATTTCTACTTATGCACACATCTGAAAGGATGGAAGGCAAAATTGACTTCGGTGAGATTTGAACTCAAACACAGAATGAGAACAAACATCAAAAAGTATTCTATTTGATACTAACGATTCGGCCAATTTGCAGTCACAGATTATACCCTCCTGCCTTAAAGAGGAAAGATATTGTATGACATAGTCTTCGATGGCCATGCCTAGAATGCTGTAGGTTGATCCACCAGGGATAACCTTGGGTTAAACATCTAGCTAGTACTTAGATTATCAACCCCAGTAGAGATAAAATTGTTGTCTGCTGGACTTGAACTGCAAACCTAGAGAAGAGACAAAATATAAACCACTTCTTGTAACTTTGGTAACAGAAATATATAAATGTGGCCGTTGCCAGTACCGCCTGACTGGCTCCCGTAGGATTTTCGAGCGAGATCGTTGCCAGTGCCCCTGGACTGGCTTGTGCGGGTGGCACATAAAAGACACCATTTCGAGCGTGGCCGTTTTCGTGCAGGTGACACGTAAAAGCACCCACTACACTCTCTGAGTGGTTGGCGTTAGGAAGGGCATCCAGCTGTAGAAACTCTGCCAAATTAGATTGGAGCCTGGTGTTGCCATCCGGTTTCACCAGTCCTCAGTCAAATCGTCCAACCCATGCTAGCATGGAAAGCGGACGTTAAACGATGATGATGATGATGATGATAGGAGAGTTCAAATTTTTGCCCTAAATAAATTCTTTATGTTCATTGAAGGCATATCTAAAATATACCTGAATAAATAGATGCAGGTATGGCTAATTACCAAAACTCATCGTTAAATAAACTTATTTTTCAAATCATAGCAAGTCAAACTAGCAATAAAGACTTGTTTCCCTTTTATAGCTCATTTCAATGGAATTCTACATTGTTAAAAGGAATGACACAATGTGTAGGAGAAAATCGTTACCCAAACGGATGGAAGTAGAATGCAGCAACTAATTATTTAACAGTTAACTAGAAGTAAAGTTTTCAACAGAGTTGGAAATTCTGATAAAAATTACAATGCAAAAACATGAGAAACTTTATTTTAAAATGGTTTCATTTTAAAAACATCATTTAGGAAAATAAAAACTTTTAAATACACTCTTAAAACAGCAAAATCTCAGCAGCATTGATTTAAATTATATTCTGTAACTCACTTTTTGACATCTCATCTTGTAAGTATTTTTTATTGCAGACATTTTCACAAAATCCTTTAAGATTGAAGCATAAGGTGTTACTCCAATTCCAGCACCAACCAAAACACTGATGTCAAACCGATACCAATCTTGTTGTCCAGCACCATAAGGACCATCTAAATATAACTGAAAGTAAAGCAAAATTAGACACCAATAGAATGGTAATTACTGTTAATTGGTAAAATATTCTTATATTAAACTGGATCAATAAATAAAACATTTCATCCTTGACTCCAGTGTTGCTATTGATGTCTTTTGTCTCTAAACAAACAACAGTGAAGATACCAAAAGCTGATGGAACTTAGTCTGAGGACAATTCTCAGGCATAGCTGTGTGGCAAAAAGCAAAGCTTGCTTCTCAACCATGTGGTCTTAGGCTTCAGTCCCATAGTGTGGCACCTTGAGTAAACACCTTCCACTACAGCCCCAGGTCGACCAGAGCCTTGTGACTGGATTTGGTAGGTGGAAACTGAAAGAAGCCTATTGTATGTTTGCGTGTTACTTTATATTAAACTAGAAAAAAAAAAATTTTTTAACTCCTTATTTTTATCTGTTGAGTTTATTATTACAAATATTTTCTTAAGAATTTACTTTTGGATAAGGTTCTTCTTTTAGGTTCACAGGATCAAATATTCCACGCATCTTCCAGGTCCATGGTCCAAGAGCTCTTATATGCACTGAAAGTGTGTCTTCATAAGGTGCCGATGTCAAAGTAAAAGGATGGAATTCTCCAGCACTAATTGAAGCACAGGCTATTTTCACCCATTGTCCAGACTTGTAATCAAAATCTTGTGGGCGTTTAAACTCAATATAAGTTACATCTGGAATTAAAAAAAAAAATTGCATTTATTAGAATAAAAGAAAAATGCAAACACATACAGTCTTCAAATGAGCAGACCATAACAGAAAAAATTAGATTCAAATACTGCCATGGTTAACTTTGCCATTTATCTTTCTAGAATCGATAAAATTTATAACAGTAATACTATGGGGCTGGAGTCATTTCATCATCATCATTGTCATTTAACATCTGCTTTCCATGCTGGCATAGATTGGATGGTTTGACTGAGGACTGGCAAGCCAAAAGGCTGCACCAGGCGCCAGTCAGATTTGGCAAGATTTCTACAGTTGGATGCCCTACCTAATGCCAACCACTCTGAGAGTGAAGTGAGTGCTTTTTATGTGCCACCAGCACAGGTGCCAGTCAGGCAGCACTGGCATCAGCCATGCTCGAATGGTGCTTTTTATGTGCTACCGGCACAGGTGCCAGTTGGGTGGCACTGGCATTGGCCATACTTGAACGGTGCTTTTTACATGCCACCAGCACAGGTGCCAGTCTGGTGGCATTGGCTTTTCTTGTCCTGGAGAGTCAAGACAGGAAAAGTTTGCTAAGTCAAAAATGCCCAAGACATGTCACGACAGCACCCTCAAAACTCCATCAAGGAGTCGAGGGCTCAAAGCAAAGTATAAGCAGAAGGCCAGACATTTGGTGTAAGGGACAGCTGCCCATATCAATTCCAGTAAACTAATGATATGTTATTTTTACTGTTCTCAGAAAGATTGAAAGCAAAGTTGGCACCAACAAGCTTTAGAAAGGCAGTTACAATAAATGATACCAACCCGAGTGCTTGAGTGATACTTATTTTATCAACCCCTTTCAGTATGTTTACTCCTAATTCCTTTATCCAGTAATACTAATGAACAATTCATCTACCAACTATGAAGGGTTCTCTCTTCCTCACAGAAAGATAGTTTATTCCACTTTGTAACCTTGTTTTTCTTTTTGTATTCCCTATTTACCTGTTGGTAAATAGCAAACACAAAAAGACCACCACTAGTTTCTTCAAAACCAGTTTACAATGTTTACTAATTCACAATTAGTTTCACTTTGGGTACAAAAGCTTTAAATTCCAACAATTATGAGTATTAGTCTTAATGTTATATAAAAATAGTAATCCAGTGTATGCAACTGAGGCAGTATTAAATTAAACTAGTTATCTATGTATTGTAGCTAATGTATACACAATAGGCCAGTTACGGTTGCATCTCTCTGAGATAACATCTCTTATGAATGTGCTGTGTTAAAAACAGTTATCAGACAGAGACAAAAATCTGTCCCAGCATCAGTCAGCAGGAACACCAAATACGTTTCAGACTTTTTAAACCTTTTCAGTGACATACTTGCAGCCAATCACATGCTGCAGTCAAGAATTTATTGCCTTTAATGTAGTAGAAAGTAAATAAAGCATTCACTAATATTATGAATAGCAACCTGGCTGAATAGAAATTTGGAAATATGTACTTGAAGCAGTATTAAATTAAAATAGCTATTTCTATATCATACTTAATGTATACACATTGCTGATAGCCCAGTTACTATAGTATTTGTCCTGATATAACATCTCTTATGGATGTGTTGTGATAACCATTTGCTACATCATTGAATGTTTTGTTCACTTTTTCCTATATTAGAGATGAAAATTTCTCATTCAAGTATGTTTGGCTGCAAATATGTGCCATTAGGAAGGCCTCTCCACACCCAAAGAAAGGTCAAAATGTATATGGTATTCTCGTTGGCTGCTATCAGGAAGGATTTTCATCTCCCTCTGACATTTGTGTTTTTAACACAGCAATCTTTGAAACATTTTTTCTGCTTTCTAATAAATAGCGAGGCAGAAAATGCTCATCAATAGAGATGAAGTGCAGCCATTTGTTACTCTAAGTATTGGATTGGTAACTTATGCCATGCTTTTGCTAATAGTTTTAGTGTCTGTGTAGTCAAGAGCAGACTCAAACAACTTCTTGGCTCTTTCACACTTGACTTAGTAGAGCATCTTTCCTTACATCCAGCCGTAAAGAAAGAGGGTTGCACCAACATCAAGCTGTTATTCATTAGAGTTGAGTCGATTGGATCAATCTGAACTGAAGTGCCTTGCTCAAGGACACAATGCTCTGCCCTATCCTGAAATTGAATCCTCAATCTTATGATCATGAACAAAAACACCTTAACCACTGAGCCACATGTTTTGGGTAAACACTTGCATGCTGACGGCGCTGCTGTATCCTGTTTCTGAATAGAGGAGTTGGTGTCTCATCAGACAATTAAACAGCTCTGTAGGTTTTTCAGCCCCTTTCGCAGAAACACCTAGAGCTGCCTAAGGTCACCCACTGATGTAGGCAACAAAGCTCCCACAGAACAACATTAGATTTTCTAGTCAGAGGACTCAACATCTGGGCCAGATGTTTCTACCATCTTTGATGTTCATTTGTGCTGCACCACTCATCCTCACTCAAGACAACTGTGATGGCTTGCTTTCTCAGGATTTTGACAATTTTCTGGCAACATCTTTTGTGTCCTGAATAGATTGTCCCAAACTCCTGAGCATCAAGTAAATTCTGGCTCCAACAAATCCTCTAACGCCTATCTCTACAAGAAGACATATTGCCTCTCAACCACTGTTTTTTTTCTACATGAAGTAAATAGGGATCATAAAGAACTTACCACTGGGCAGTTTCTCAGCTCGGATAACACTTATTTCTGTACGTTTTCGGCTTAAACTCACCAATTTATCAATACTGAAAAGAATAGCTGGTCCAATAAAATAGACCCAAAACATTGGTCTCTGCACAACCACTGCACTACCATGAAGTATTGTAATGATATACAATGGAATTATTAGTTTATGGGTGAGCCAAAATGCACTGAAGATATAACGTCGACTCTGCTGGGTGGCAAACATATACACAACACAGACAAGGATTATTAACAGCACACCAGTAATTCCTGTGGGAGATAAGAAATCATTAAGAATATGAACAAATAAACATATCTAAACATACGCACACAAATTCAGCACAAGCACATACATGCATATCAACACAGACACACCATTAGATACACACACAAACATATTTACTGACAATGCTTAACTAATTTGGAGAAAGATATAACATTAATCTGATATTATCTGCAACTGAATAAAAGAAGATTTAAGTTAAAAGATCTCTTTAGTAAAAATTTAAGAGAAGGGTTCTTACCAGTAATGTTTCCAAAAACCCAAAAGTGAAATTTGGGTAAGTAATCAGATCTGTGGAAAAAAATAAAAAAATAATTTTTTTTATTAGGCTTTTGAAAACAAGCACTATTTTGAAAATTAACTTTAATTATTGATATATCAAAATCTATTCATGTATTTATTCACATATATTTTAAAAAGAAACATAATATAAATTTACAATTTTAAAATGAACTTCAATTTTATTTGTATAATATACCAGTTTGTTTTCAGTAGCAGAATTTTCTTACCTGAAGACAATGTTTCGAAATATACATAAAAGTGCTGAAGGTTGAGTGGCAACATGATAGAAATTGAAGCCATATCCAATTACATGTAGCGCTGTTAAATATAAAAACATGATTTAATTAATGGTTTTGGGAAATGAATTTTCAATGACTTCAAAGAGGTTCTATGATAATTGTAATTAACAACTTTGGTCCTAGTTAAGATAACAATATTACAATGTAATAGAATTGTTTTTAATTTATGCACAACGGAACTACTGTTATGCACACACACACATCCTGAACCACATCCAGAAAAGGATCAGCTGATCAAATGGTATTCAATCAATTACGAACAGACATGCTCCAGTCTCTGACCTATAGGCATGCTGTATCCATTTTTCTATCTCTTTCAATGCAATTATTATGGCCTCTGCTCCTCACAGCTGACTGGTCTTATACTGCTTCTATTCAGTTACTTCCAACTCACTTGTCTCTCCACCTCACCCCAACCTTGTTACATCCAATACCTTGTTCCTATCAGGTGGCAAAACCCTGCTGAGAATTTTTTCCCATTTGTCTCCTCTGATAAACAGTGGCACCACACAAAAAATGTCCAGTGGGATTCAGGACATTAAATGATTGTGATATCCCTCCAGACCAAGTCTGAGTGGTGTAGAATTTATTCTACTAAAAGATACCCAAAAGTCTTGGTGGTGGTGTCAAAATAGCTTTTTTTTTTTTTTTTACCATTCTGAATTTCATTAGATTTGAAATGAGGCATTTTTGAAAATATTCACAAGTTAACTAAATACCATTATTATTGCAGAACTTCACAAAGGAAATGAGAAAAGAATTCAACAAGAAGCAAGAAGCTGCATTGCATAGGACCTGTTCAACCATACAAACATTGAAAAGCAAAGAAAAAAAGACTAAAATGCATTTATCATATAAGGAAAAAAATGGAAAACTAACCTGTGAAGAAGAGTGCATTCCAGGCTACTAATTTATGGAAAGCAACATTTGAATCAAATGGAATATACATGTTGAGAAATGTGCCCCTCAAAAAGGTTATAAGGTTTCTACACATTGTCAGCAGCAACAAGCTAAAATTGAAGGACATACTTGCTGCAGCACCTCGAGTTACACTCAAGCCATAACCCATCATGCGACGCAGGCCAACATGTTCATTTTCTACTGAATAATCTGAAGTAAAAAAAAGACAATATTGACACAAGAGGTTAGTCTTAACTTGTTTTAGGTTTATATGTGGTCAAGCTTTTAAAAATTAGTCTTGGCACTGAAAATAAGATAGTAAAGGAAGCTTTGGCATGGCTGCTTGACCAGATAGAAGCAGCAGCCAAAGTTCCCTCAAATCTACCTCTACCACCTAAAAAAAAAAAAAAGAAAATAACACATTGCAGACCGTTTTCCTGGACATTATTTCTGTAAGATTGGATGTTCAGGCTCAGAAAATCTGTTCAAAGATTTGTTCAGAGTTCATCTGTAGTGAAATGATAATTGTTTCTAATAAAGCACACAGCCAGTAGTTTTTAAGAAGAGGATATAAGTTCAAACTGTTGACCCCTGTTCTTAACTGGTACTTTATTGATTCTAGGGAGATGAAACAACTGATTTGAACTCAGAGCATAATGAATCAATGCTCTAATGATTTTCAACCCTTAGGGAAAAAAAAAGAAAAGAAAAAAAGATTCACATGGATACTTACAATAAAATCTTTCAGCAAAAACTCCCAAGGTAAAAGTGTAGAGCAAAATTAAAAAGAAAATGTGCTGTCTGTAGTTTTCCACAAAATTTTTCACTGAAATTATCTTTGCTTTAACAGGGGTATATTTTGTAAAAGATACAAAATTCCTCTGCAACTCGTGTTTGTCAAGATTTTGTTTGGGGACTGCTAGTTGAATTGATTTGTCCAAACTGAAATAGATAAAAAAAAAAGTTGAAATAATAAATGCTCTGAGCAAGATAAGATATAATTTCCTCAGGAAAAGAGAGAGTAAGAAATCCTTTTATGGTTTTTATTTAAAAAAAAACTAAATATATGTATACATGTGTTACAACCAAATGCCAAGTTGACTGACCAACTCTGAGCAACAGACAATGACAACCAGGATGATTGAGCTATAGTTTACAGATGTAAAAAATTATATTTAAAACCCTGAATCCTATATTTTTCTGGCCCATGGCCTTACCTCAAACCAGTTGCAGGGGGAACATGTCAGGGACCAAATTGCAGTTGTTGGAACCAAAATTTTGGGAGCAAATAAATGTTTAAATGAAGCTTTTGTGTTGTTCAATGGCTATAAGTCATGTTTAAATTTCAACACACAGTCTCAAATTAAGTTACTAGCAACAAGTATATTTCCAAAATTGTTTAACAACTAATCAGCGTTTTTTAATATTCTCACACAGCCAGTAATGTTGAAGGAGAGACAAGTCCATTAACATCATCTCTAGTGCTTTGCTGGTACTTATTTTATTAACCATGAAAGGATAACTAGATAATCCCATTCAATCAAATCAAATCAATACGTAATATGGTGTGAAGGAATGTGCTTAGTGATTAGTGTTGCACTCAATCACCAGATTGTTGGTTCGTTTCTCAGATCAGGTGGCATGTTGCGTTCTTGAACAAAACGCTTCATTTATGTTGCTCTAGTGCTGTGTGTCATAAAAGGCAACTAAAAGAGTTTGAGGTAGGATCTGCACTCCAGTCTCGTCCAATGAAAGAGCCCTAAATAGAATATGAATATACATGTATTGAAATATGTGCATGCACATTGCATCTTGGTTGATCTGGATAGGGTGGGGTAGTAGGGAAGGAACCACTACAACAATAACAAAAGTCATTTATTCTCTACCATCACAACCACCCACCACACTACAACAACAACAACAATTACCACAAGGAATCCACACTATAATGGACTGAGAGGATCGAAGTAATAGTTATTTCAGAGAAATTAATGATATAACAATAAAAATAGGGACTTACTTTCGCTTTCCTGGGAAACATTCCTTCGGTGCTACAAATATAGAAATATCATAAAACAAAAATTAGCATTTTTAGTGAATGTTTCGTAGAGTGTTATAGCTAATTGAGTTGTTTCCCACTACCTTCTATTGTTTATGTTACAATATATTGCTGGTGTTTATGTTATTAACCAAGGATAGACCAAAACTAAAATTAATTCTGGAGAGAATTCAAATCAAATGTTAATCCACAAGATTCTTAGAATATATTTTTTTCTTTTTTTGTGGCAGCTTAATCAAAACAAAGTTTGCTGCTTCTTGCTAGAGAAACAAAGTGAATAACAAATCTTTCTAATTTTGATCCAAGGTCAGCAATTTTGAAAGGAAGGAGCAAATCAATTGCATTGACGCCAGTACTTGACTGGTACTTTATTTTATTGATCCTGAAAGGACGAAATGTAAAGTTGACCTCAGCAGGATTTGAACTCAGAAAGTAAAAAGCCTGAAGAAATGTCACTAAGCATTTTATCTAACATGCTAACAATTGTCCCAGCTCATTACCTTACAATAATAATCCTTTCTACTATATGCACAAGGCCTGAAACTTTGGGGGTTGAGGGGGGGGGCTAGTCGATTTCATCAACCAAGTACTTGACTGATATTTACTTTGTTTGAGTTCAGATTACAGCAAGGTTGGCATTGCCTTTCATCCTTTTGGAGTCAATAAAGGCAGACAAAATATATGGCTAAGCATTTTACCTGGCATGCTAACAATTCTGCCAACTCGCAGCCTTACTGCCTTAGATAATAACATTTATAAAATTTTTTTTTATTCTAATTTTGGCACACGATCAGCAATTTTGAAGGAAAGGGATAAGCCAATACTCCTGACCCTGGTTCTTTACCTTTTATCCCTCCACAGTTGATAAAATACTAGTTATAAAGCACTGGTCAAGTACTAGGGTCAATAGTATCAATTTTCCCATTTGCCCAAACCTTCATTGACGTTTTTGATCCACTTGAAGTAGAAGCAGAAGGTGGAAAGAAAAGTGCTTCCCTCCATTAATTTGTTGAAAGGTAAACAAGACTATTAACCATGCACTCCCAAATGGGTTTACTCTCAGCATGTGTCTGTAAGCTGAACAATGTTAGCTAGGGGTGGGCACTCACTGGATTGTTGTTAGTGGGATTTAACTCAGAATGTAGAGAATCAAGAGTTCTGCCCTACTAATTCATTCAATCCATCTTCCTTACGATAAAAAAATAATTATCATCATCAAAATTATAATAGCCCACCAGCTATTTACAACACCAGTGATTTGTTAATCACTCTTTTTCAATATGAGTAGAAGCAAAGTTTTCTAAACATGTGATAGATAGAGAATACTTGTAACTGATGTTGAACATATGCACAGAAAACCCATAACCAGCAATTTAACCACTGCTGCTGGACACTGGCTCTTACTGGTTCTATAATAAAAACTTGTTTAAAACAAGTCACCTAAATAAAAAACCTTGCATCAAAATTTTATGTTATATTCCAAATTTCAGCTAAATAATGAAATTATTTTACTCAATTCATCATTACTCTGAAAATCAAGTGAAACAAAGGCAGTGTCTATCAATGAAAATATGGTAAAAAGGGTGAAAAAAGAAAAAAACCCACCTTTCCAGTTTATTGATAGATTGCACATTTTGCTTATTTGTGGCGCTATTATATTACAAAACTCTTCAAAGTTTATGTAAGATTTATCTTCACTCGCAGTCTGTTTGATAAAAGAGTTCACCAAAGCATCAATCTCGTCATCTGTGAGTTCACATTTTCCCATGTCCAAAAGAGATCTGGAGATAAAAGAAAAAAAAAAATGAAGGAAAAGAAGTTAGAATAATTAAGCATAATGGAATTGAAGGCTTGTGATATCTGTGGAGTATCTCCTTCTCCCATTATAATTATTTCTGTAGTCTTAAGGATCTGGAACTCGAAGAAGAAGCTTACAAGCGGAGTGCACTTCAATAGTCGTTTATTTTTAGTTCTCTTTCATGTGGCTCGCTCCCAGTGACCATCTGTATGGCAGCGTGTGGTTCGTTATAGCTCTGTTCATGTGAGGTTCGTTACCTCTGGAGATAACAGTTGAAGTTAGAGCGAGATAAGAGTCCACTGTGAGCTGCCAGCTTCGCAGTGTTCCTCAGCGTAAGCAAGAAGGAAGAGAGAAACAGAATGTCTTAATTCTCCTGCTTAAAGAGTTGTTGCTGATGAGAGTCTCTCTGTCGTCGCATGCATGGCAAATGATTGCAGGCGAGATCTTGCTCCTGTCTCAGGCATGGTAATGGCTACCAGCGAGATCTCATACAAAATGGCACTGGCTTCTTGTGCCTCGCTACATAGGTCTCAATTTTAGAATATAAATTTTATAAGATATTAGCTTGGGAAAAAAGGTACCATAAAATATTGTACAAAAGAATTTTAGAGTCAGAAGATATAACACTTCTGCAAGTCAATGAGAGAGGGTCAAAGCTTAGTTTATGGTACTATGTTATCAATGATATCATGCCACCAATATTGCACTCTCTGGAGTCAAGACACATTTAACTTATTGATCCAACTTTCCTAGTAAGGATAGCCAAGTTGTTTCATAAAAAGTGACACACACACACACACATCATCATTTAATGTCTATTCTCCATGCTGAGATGAGTTGGATGGTTTGACAGGAGCTGGCCAGCTAGAGAGCTGCCTGGGATCCATTTGTATGTTTTAGCATGGTTTCTAGAGCTGAATGCCTTTCCTAATGCCAACCACTTTATAGTGTGTACTGGGTGCTTTTACACGGCATATATATTTAAATTCAAGAATTTTAATAACATAGGTAGTACCAGAAGTAATACAAAAGTGAATACAACTTATTAACTGATAAAGATTATTCGAATTGTCTGTATTAATAGAATGACTCGTTCTTAATATTAACACTTCTTGTTTTTCACTGACAGTATATGAAGGGCTCCAAGAAAAAGCAGCATGCAGTCATTGAGTTCTTAACAGAAAAGGGGTGCAAGCTGTCGAACATCTGAAG
The DNA here is from genome assembly GCF_046866305.1 of Octopus bimaculoides. Lineage (NCBI taxonomy): Eukaryota > Metazoa > Mollusca > Cephalopoda > Octopoda > Octopodidae > Octopus > Octopus bimaculoides. The sequence continues at coordinate 117,077,974 of NC_142933.1, read as the reverse complement.
TATACAGGGAGTTTACAGAGATGACATCATCAACAAGGGCAAAGTGCACGAATGGATGAAGAAATTTAAAGACATGAAAACCAGTCAAACCATGGAGTGGAAGGCCACCAGCTGTGGCACCTGACCTGAATCACCAGCGAGTGGACAAATTGATTTTATATGGTCAAATAAGTCACAATTCATGAGCTTGCTGCACAACTGGGATGTGGTCACAAAGAATTCTAAAAGATGGAAGACTATAGGTATCAGAAAGTGTTTGCAAATTGGGTATCTTGGTAGCAGATACCGCATTTGAAGGAGAGAAGTATGGGTTCTGATCTGTTAGAAACCAATGAAAACCTTTTGTTTTCCTGACCTGGTGATAGGGGAAGAAACATGACCATATCTCTCTATGATCCAAAAAGGAAGTATCAGCCCACTGAATGGCATCACACCACTTCTCCAAGACCCTAAGAAGTTCAAGAGCCAGAGCAAAGCAAATTTCTTAGCAACATCATTATGCTTCAGACTGGAAAAAGAAATAACTTACTTGAACATTACCAAAATTTCAGATCTGTCCAGAGTTTCACTAGAATCCACATCATACATGCGAAATAACATCTTTAACTTGTCTGTGGCTGTACCTACAAAAATGGAAGTCAAGATAATCTTAGAACTTAGCCATACCTGCATCTTCTAAAAACGTGTACCCATTTCTATATGACAACTGGCTTCTTTGATTTTCAAGCTACATTAGTCCACATAAGGTTGTGGATTCAGTTTCTGAATGGGTGTTACGTCATGTACTTGAGCAAAGCACTTCATTCCACATGGCTCTAATCCATTCAGCCTGAGAACAAGTACTAGCTGACTGCTGGTGCAGCCCTCTTACCCACTGGCTGTCACATCCTCCATGTTTAACTGGATCAAGGATTGAAGGGCTATGATGGTATTTATGTGTCAAACAAACTCCAGTCAAAAATGTGCTTGACCAGTAGTGATTGTAGTAAACTCTATATTGTGAATGTATCTTTCATCCTGGGCAAGACATTAAACAATATCTGGTTGTGAGCCTCCACCTGGGGAATTTAGGGGTTTTGGGCAGTATGGTGTTACCCCTAAATAAATACTACTGCCAAGTCCACTCTGGCCTGGGGTGATTATATATATATAGGGCCCTACTTATGGGTTAAATAGCAAAAGATGGTCCTGTAGGGGAGTGTACATGACTCAGAGGGAAGCTGGCCACAAGACCTGTATCAGACAGGTCTACCTATACATTATTTACATTTGACGGATATTTGTCCTCATCTTGTTTGTTGTTAACACAATGTTTCGGCTGATATACCCTCCAGCCTTTATCAGGTGTCTTGGGGAAATTTCGAACCCTGGGTTCTCATTCCTCAGGTATTTTTCGATAATATTATTATCATTATTATTCAGGTTACTGCTTGGAATCGAACTTGGAATTTGGAAGTTAGTAGTCCGTGCTCTTAACTACTACGCCATATGCCTGTGGACAATTGTGGAGGGAATTTTAGGGCTTATAGATCTTATATTTTCCTATCCTTCCTGAATATCGGTTCCCATATGCTATAGATATCTACACTTGGTCTGCTTAGGAGGTTGTTGTGTCCTAGCATATGGGATTGAACTCGGAACCATGTGGTTGGAAAGAAAACTTCTTAATCACACAGCCACACATATTATCTATGGAAATTACTAATCATCGATAGTTATCTTTTTTTTTCAAATTGTCATTCTGCTCACTTGTGAAAGAAAAATGGAAATCATAAACTTGTGGGCCTCACCGAGGCGATGACTACGGACCGAGACCTTTGGAAATGGGCTGTGCGTGAGAAGACCCGGCAAGCCAAGTAAGATCGTTGCCAGTGCCCCTGGACTGGTTCTTGTGCGGGTGGCACATGAGATGCACCATTTTGAGCGTGGCCGTTGCCAGTACCGCCTGACTGGCTCCTGTAGGATTTTCGAGCGAGATCGTTGCCAGTGCCCCTGGACTGGCTTGTGCGGGTGGCACATAAAAGACACCATTTCGAGCGTGGCCGTTTTCGTGCGGGTGACACGTAAAAGCACCCACTACACTCTCTGAGTGGTTGGCGTTAGGAAGGGCATCCAGCTGTAGAAACTCTGCCAAATCAGACTGGAGCCTGGTGTTGCCATCCGGTTTCACCAGTCCTCAGTCAAATCGTCCAACCCATGCTAGCATGGTAAGCGGACGTTAAACGATGATGATGATGATGATGAAACTTGTTTTTCAACTTCGATGGCACAATTTGTTAGTCTATATTTTTGTTTTACCATACTAGTATGTGTTAGATGACTATTATTTAGGTGTTGTTTTACAGCTTAATACTTTCCTTGTTGCTAACCTTTACCCGTTTTACAAGTATGAGGCCTCTTATCTCGCACGTCTTAAAATGCATATAGCCAGTGGCTTAATCGGTACGGGGAAATGACAACATTGTTTTTAAGATTAGGATATTCAAAGGAGTGCCAAATATAAGCACACACACATACATACATACACACACACACACACAATAAGGCCTTGATTTCTTGTAACTAAAGAGAGGGTGGGGAGGAAAAATAAAGGAACTGATTGTTGACTTACCCTTTGTGAATAATGCAACAATGTTGAAAAAATCACGGAAGGAAATGTAATTTTTATTCCCAGTGTCAGCAAGACTAAACATTCGTTCAACAAATTCGGAGTCGGTTTTCATTGCCAAAGCTTCTGCAAATTCAGCCTAAATTTTGAAATTGTAAAAGACCAAAGAAAAAAAAAAAAAATGAATACATATATTTCAAATGAATAGACTGACATATTATCCTTAAAATCACATTAAGTGACACTAACAGAATTTTGTATGTTTTTGATTGGCTATTTACCAACACAAGGTCTTGGATTTTCAACTAAGTTCATTTTATCAGACAGAGTCAAATTGAACAAATCAAATTTTACAGCATGTTTCACTCTGAAATGCTAACCAAAGTCAGACGTATCTAATTCAACAGCATTGGATTACATACTATAATGACCTACACTCCTCTGGACTGATAAACAGTACCATTCCTGTCCAAATCTTTTCAATGTCCTCTTATGAGCCCCATATATCTCATACTAAATACTTTTTCCAATAAAATCTAGAAAGTGTTAATCTCTCTCTAAATCCTTCCCTATATTTTTTCTACAACACAAGGGCCTCTGTTGATCAAGGTTGACTATACCTCTACACATTTATGAACAGGCCAAATCAAGATTTTTTTGAACAAGGCTGCCAGGTGCTCTTACATGTAAATCTCCCTTTCTCCATGTCACTAATACTTATTTAAAAGAAAGACAGCAAACCTGACACCTGTGTGATTAGAAGACAAACAGACGCAGAAAATACAAGGCATCTTGCTTTGATCCCCAAACACTTATGTCTGTCCCCTGCCCTGGATTCATACTTTATTGGCTCAAAAAGGATAAAGAAAAAAAGCAATGTTGCCCCAGCACGATTTGAACTCAGAGTGCAGTGAGTCAAAACAAATACAAGGTGTTCAATGTTCTAATGATTCAGCCAATTCACTGCCTTTTTCTCCTCCATAAATATTTGCATAAGCTGTATAAACCACTGTTACCAGCTGTAACCCAATAAAGGAGCCTTTATGTGGTCATTTGGCCAACTAGAAATAACAGCCAACCCCAGTACATTTCTTTCAAGCCTGGTACTTATTCCATCAATCTCTTTTGCCAAACTGCTAAGTTACAGAGACATAAACACCATTTGTCAAATGGTGGTGGGAGACAAACACAGTCACAAAGACACATGCTCATAGAAACATATACAACAGGATTCTTTCAGTTTCTGTCTACCAAATCCACTCATAAGGATTTGGCTAGCTTGAGGCTATAGCAGAAGACACCCAAGGTGCCACATAATGGGACTGAACCCAGAACAACATGGTTGGGAAGCAAACTTTTTACCACACAATCATGCCTGCACCTACGTCAATATTTGTTTCAGAAATATGCCACTTTAACTTCTCAGATATTCTAAAGGCTATTTTACAGTCAATATATCACAGGGTGGAATAAAATGGATACAACTGGTGAAGCAATCACCAGCAGATGATAGAACTTGATATAATTTATCGACTGGCTCTTGTGCGGGTGGCACATAAAAGACACCATTTCGAGCGTGGCCGTTATCGTGTGAGTGACACGTAAAAGCACCCACTACACTCTCTGAGTGGTTGGCGTTAGGAAGGGCATCCAGCTGTAGAAACTCTGCCAAATCAGATTGGAGGCTGGTGTTGCCATCCGGTTTCACCAGTCATCAGTCAAATCGTCCAACCCATGCTAGCATGGAAAGCGGACGTTAAACGATGATGATGATGATGATGATGATTATCTTCATCAACACTAGAAAATATACTTACTTTTGACATCTCAAAGTCCAGCATCTCTTTAGAGTGGTGCATCTGTTTTTTATCCAAATTAGGATCATAATCTAAATGAAATGCCTGAAAACAAAAGAAAGTTTTGAAGTATGTATGTATGTATGTACATGCAATGGTATATGGAGCCCAATTACAACAACAGCCAGCTATTGCCAGCAAAGGTTTTGGATGCCAACTCTGTGCAAGACATTGTAGATCTTTGGCTGGGCTAGAAAGTCACATTCGATCACAACACCGTTAAGTTAAGCTTCATGCAATGGCCATACTCAATAACGAGGGGGCAGCCATCACATATATATATATATATATATATATATGAGAGAGATAGGTATAGTTACTTCATGAAGCACTGTCATATTTTTAATATTTTTTAAAGTCAAAACAATGCAAGCAATAAAAGATTAATAATATAGGTTGACAGTGGGTACTTTTGCCTGGTACTGTACTTTGTTTCAGGATTAGAACTCCTTTAGGATATTTATGGAGAGAAAGTGTTGACAACTGATTTCTCTGTTCTGTCGGGTCTGTTTTTAATGTGATGAAATTTAAAATATTGAAATTCAATTTTCTTTTATCATCTACTCCAAAGGGAAAAGCAGTGCCTTTACTCTTAACAGGACTTCTGGGGCTGATGGGAGAGAGAAAGATATCCTCAAACCAGAGGCTCAAGTGGTGATGTGGCAGAACAAGTCTACTACCTAAGTAGGCCATGGAGAGATTTGAACACAGAACTCTCAATGAGCCAGAAATAAAAAAGGAGTTGGAGTAACACAAAGCATTCAATCTGATGTTCATATGATTCTGCTAATTAACTGTACCAGAACTGGTGCTTTTTAATGACTCTTAAAAGAGGAAAGACAAAGTTGACCTCAGCAGGATTTAAACTGAATGCAAAATGTCAGCCAAATATCAACAGGTATTTTAGCCAACAACTATCAACTTGCCCCTTAAATCCAGTGATGAAGTGAAGTAATTTCAGGAAATCATTGTGCATGTTGAAGCTTTTCTTTCCATCAGCTAGAAGATCAACAGTTTGAAGCATATAGTTTTAATATAATACCATATCAGTCATATTACTCATGATAAACTACTTATTCCAGAACTGGGATACACAGACATTAAATATCGAGAATTTTCTCAGAAGTTCCTAAAGACAGTTGAAACTTTGCCATCTTTAGAAAACAAAAGCACCTGAAAAAAATCACATTAATAACAATTCAATTTCTAACCTCAGAAAAGACATTCTTGAGGAATTTTTCCAAAAGTTTCTTTCTCTTCTTCCTTGTAATAGCTGAAGACAACAGCTCTTTCTGCTTCGTATAGTGCCAGGTGACTTTTTTACCATTTCTTTTTATGCCACTGTCTGTTTCTTCAGCAAACCTTAAACGGTCCTGTTCTGTTTTAAATTGCAGAATCTGTGAGAAAAATAAGACTTATTTACTCTTAAAAAGTCATTTCAGGTAAAATAAAAATTAACGGTTTGTTGTTTTGGATGTTAGTGTGTTGCCTCTAATAAAGCATTTAGTATATACTTAGCACAAAGATCAGTGTCTGTAAATAGCCATGTATTTTTTGTGTTATGGTATATATATATTATTATATATATTAACTATATATATATATTAGCCATGTATTTATATTAGCCATGTATTAACCATGTATTTTTTGTGTTATGGTATATATATTAACTATATTTATTGTTAAAATAGGGTTCATAAGTAAAATTATAATGTAAAGTCTATAAAGGACTGAATTCAGTTTGCAAAATTTTAGTCTTGTAATGTCCCTTTACAAATGTATAATGTATTAAAATTACTGGATAAGGAAACTCAAAATTTATGAGACATGTCAACCTAGAGTCCAGCTGTGTTCTCATGTCAAATCAATCTTTTTATATTCTGCTAAAAAGCAACTCTGATAATTACTTCCCATCATAACCTGTTGGAATACATCCTTTGAGTATCTCAGTATGTCAATAATATTTGAATTCATAACGAGTCAATTTATGATAACATGAATGCATGTCTAAGATTTAACCATTACCAAAGGAATTTCAATAAGACATCCTAAAGGCTATAGTTGGAATTATGAAACCATTTTGCTTTGAAGTAGTTGCTTCATCCTAGGTCAAGATTTATCAAGTAGACCCATAATCATAGACAACCCAGTTGTGACCTTCTTGTCATTTTAAGGATAAGTAGGCACTGTGTTATTTGATGTATTCATAAGGCAGTTTGATTGGAGGGAAATTTGGCAGCCGTGTCTTGTAGATTGAACAGAGGTGGCTCTCTAGCAATGCTTATTAGTTGCAGGCTACATTGCAACGATTGGGTTACTTGCAGTTTCAGACTAACAGAACATGGGGCCAAAAACCAACTGAAAAAAAAAAAACAAAGCATTTAGCTTAACAATAAAATATACTCAAATTCAAAGAATTCTTAAAATATAGCTATGAGTGAACTCAGTAATGTCCTAAAACATCAGAATATTGATGTTGTTGTGAGACAAGACTGAGATGAATGAAGAAGAAAAACAGAGCAAAGTTAACTTTACTTCAATTGTTTCTAATTCTTGTTCAATGGAAAAAACAGAAGATTTTCACCACAAGATCTTTAGCAAAAGTTTAGTTCTAGGTATATAAAAGTTTGAGCCATCAAATCTCTCCAAACAATATCAATAAGGAAACCTCTATGCAAATCTGTTAGAAGAAGTAACCAAATTTTCTTCAAATCACACTATAAAGTTGTTTTATTAAAAAAAAATACAAAAGGAGCACATTGGATAATGTAGTCCTGGATACACTGTCTGAATAAAATAAAGTATGGTCAAGGATGCAGTACTTTTGACCAAAGGTCTTCTTGATCAGAGCTGATATGGAGTCAATAATATGCCAATACCAAAAGACATAAAACTTCAATTTCTCTCTTAGGTTATTTTTACTTATTTCTCTGTTTAATTTAACTATGACTAACTTGGTTTTTTTTTTGACAAGAAACTAAAAACCAACATGACACTGCAAAGAGTAGACAAGACTAAAAACAAATGTGAAAGCTGTCGAAAATTGTTAGTAGATAAAATAAAAAAATAGATAAAGCTATTTACTAAATCATATGATCTTGGTACTTTAATGAGGAGAAATGTACAGCCCCTGTTGACTGCAAGAGTTATGTCAATATCATCCATGTCTTGAAAGCATAAAGTCCGAATTCTTTTACCATTTTCCCACATGTCTATTGTAGCACTTTCACGAAATAAAATTTCTAGCGCAGTTGAAGACTCTGGATGTTCAATCCATTCCAAGACTGTTAATAAAAATAAAGAAAAACCGAGGTATAGAGTATAAACATTTGACAAAACTAAAAGAAGTTTTAACTTTAAAAGTAACATCCTTTATATTCATGAAAGCATTTGAAAGCTCGTTACACATTATCAAAATATTTTCTTGTGAATTAGCAATAAAAAGCCATAGGAATTTTTACAATAAAATTGATATATTTATATGAACTTTCACAATAAACATCACTTAAATTCAATATTACTAACATTTATTTTTTATAAATAATTTTTATCATACATGGCTCAAATGTTAAAGAAAAGCTTTCATTCTCCTTTAGTGAGAATATTGTAATGGTGAATTGGTAGAGACATGAGAACTATGGAGAAAATGTCTAGCTATAACCAGCTACACTCCTTTACATTCTGAGTTCAAATTCTTCCAAAATTGATCTGGCCTTTTATCTTCCTGAAGGTTGCTAAAGTAACAGTCAAGAAATGAGGAGATTCAGATCAACTATAATCACCACCACTACAAGATATATAGCTTTCTATCGATGGAGAAATCGATATAATATTGCAACAATTTTATTAAAAATCATTAAATATAGCATAAAAACTTCTTCAATAACTCAAAATGAATTTTAACTAAACTCTACTCATATAAATTGTTTTAATCCTATAGGACCTATGCCATCGAAGCTTAATTTTATTGGAACTGAGATACATTCCACCATGTTACATATGATATCTTTAACTTCATTATCTTTGGTAGGTCCCAGATTTTATGTGTCTGCCATTGACATCAATGCAGTTGAATGGTCTTCATTCTCTGTCGGTGTACAAGGTCTCCAAAATATAATATCTGATATGGCCTGGTGTTCAGCATGATAAGATTAGCCAGCAAAGTCTACTCTACATTGAACAACCAAGTAGAAATGAGTGGAATGTGTCCACAAAACTCTTTGGTCTTGTATTCATACTACAATATGTTTAGAGTCTACATGGGTTGCATGTACTACCAAAGGCAATCTTGAAAATTCTTCAAAATAGAGAATTCTCTCTACATATGTTCTGAAGAAGGCCAATCTTGGTGACTTTGAGATATTTAACTGTCAGATGTTGTGAAGTTTATTATAGCTGACGTACTGAACCAGACACCCACCATCGATTATGATGACAAGGATTCCAGTTGATTCAATAAATGGAACAGCCTACATGCGAAACATGCCCTTGACATAGTTCTCAGTTTCCATCTGCCAAATCCACAAGCTTTGTGGCCCAAGGTTGTAGTGGAAGACACTTGCCCAATGTGCCATGCAGTGGGGCTGAACCCAGAACCATGTGGCTAGGAAGCAAACTTCTTACTAGACAGCCATGTATATTTAATGATTAAATGAGTATCTAAATACATTGTAAACAGATATTTGATTCATTACCTCTGTAGACATTTTGAGTCGTATCTTGTAGCGTCTCAACAGAATGGTTACTTTTCGTGAACTGATTCTTCAATTTATTCGTATAACATCTTTTATACCATCCCAGTGTGTAGGTCAAGAGAAGGAATACTATAAAAAGGTTTCAAAAATCAAAATTAGTCAAAGAAAAATTTTAGTAACAGATATCAATATTTTTATTAGAAAGATTAGGGGTTGGGGGTTGGGGGGGGGGGGGTAATCATGTAGTCAGGGAAAACGGGAACTCTTATCCTGCTTTTAGAAAGCTTCTAAGTATCATGAAACAGAAATTTGGTCTAAATGCTTGCAATAGAACGGACTATACTAAATCAGACAAAAGGTTCCAAATGGTGGTGTTAAACTGGATAATGGATTAGGTCCATCACCCAAATAAGCCATGGTATGATTTGAACATAGAATAGAAAGGGCAGGAACAAATACTGGAAAGCATCAGGTCCTATTGTCTTACAGTTCTAGCAATCCACCATCCTGAATAGCTTCTGTTTTTTTTTTTTTTTAAATCGACCCTCAAAGGATGAAAGGCAAAGTTGACATTGGTGGAATTTGAACTTAGAGCATAGAGAGTCACAAAAAAAGCCTCAAGGAATTCTAATGACAGCCAATTCACTGCATTAATCTCTTAGTTTCCCAAAGAGACCTAAATGAGTTTGTAATATTGTCTCAAAATTTTCTTAGTTATTTTACACATATGGCTATATGATTAAAATGTTCTCAACCATTTGGTTCTAGATTCAATCCTTGTGTGGAGGCATGTAACTTAGGGTCAGAGCATTGGACATGTGATCACAAGATTGTGGTTTCAATTCTTGGAACAGGTGACAGATTGTGTTCTTGAGTAAAACACTTCACTTCATGTTGCTCCAGTCCACTCAGCTGGCAAAAATGAGTAACCCTGCAACAGCCTGGTGTCCCATCCAGGAGTGGGGTGGGGAATATATGCACTATGGAAGCTGGGAAACAGGCCCTATGGCTCTATAGGGCTCAGAGAGGAGATTTATCCCTAACCTATTATTCTATCCAATACTATAGAATGATACTATGAACAGGTGACTTGATTTAAAGGTAATGATTTAATAGGTTTACCTTAAATTAGGGGACATGAGAAAATTTTAAGCCTTCAAAAGTAGAACTAGTCATTACATATTTTTTAGATTATAAAGTTAGTTACACATTAAAAATTTAATAGAATGTGAAGGGAATATAAATAGTGGTGCCTTTATTTTAACCCCACATGTCAAAATAAAATTATTGAAAAAAATTGTATAAATTCATGTACAATAGCTAAGCTTATTCTTCCACTTTCGGCTTACTGTTCTCAAAATTTGTATTTTTTCTGATGGGTACACCTCTGTGACAGCTTTTGCAGTTGTACCATCCTTGCAATTTTGCTTCAATTCACTCATTTGGTTACGTGTCATATACTTGATTAGAAAACAACAATCTGATATCATTTAAAAAAAAAATGTATGGTATGATCATTATCCATAATTTCCAAATGAATTCTCTGTAAGTCAAAATTTGAAATGACTAGATTTAGGCAATATTAGAGAGCCAATGAAAAACATGTGATGCAATATAATAATGAAGATGCACCAGAATAGGTTTCAAGTCAGATGAAAAGCTCAAGAATCAACAGCATTGAATATTTTAATCAACAATTCTCAAGTCATAATTATTAGATTTTGTTGATTAATGAACTTAAATGATTATTTGCAATGCTATTTCACCATTTTTCTATATTTCATGCAGTATGGCTTCTTATTTCAGCAAGTGTTTGTTTAACCCTACCCACCAAGTCTATCTTGGTCCAGTAGCCATATAGTCAAAGGTATTCTAGCCATGACAATCCCATAGTATTTTCAGTCATAATCTGTCATGAACCGCATTATTTGACATGCCAGATGGTAGAACATGGTTAGAGTGAGATTTAACTGCTAATTCCATCAGGTTAGTGACTATACAAAGGCTCCTTTAATGACACTAAGCACATTTACTACAAGGCTAGCATTAGAAAGTTCTATATAGAGAATATGATTGAATATGAATACTAACTGCCAGGAATTAATGCGATTCCAATCCATGTGGCAATGAAAGAGATTTCACTTCCAGAGAAAAAGTTAAATCCATGTAAATCAGGACATGTTTCTAGGTTTGACTCATTGACTGGCAAAGGTGGCGGACATCGACGAGCTGAAAAAAAAATGGTTTTAAAATTGTATTAAATAGATGGATTGCAATGTATTAAATAGATGGATTACACAACCCAACAGGTATTTTGTTGGTAGGATATTTTTACCTGCTTTGGAGATTTAATTTTTTGATATGCTAATTCCTAAAATGAAATCCATCACATCTTAATTTCAAGATACTGATATTTGCCAATAATCAATGGGGCACACGCATGGACTTTAAGATGGTCAGTTGTCTCCTGGGGCAACAAAATACACCAAATATCCATGTCTTATGTGTATTAGAAAGGGCATCCAGCTGTAGAAACTCTGCCAAAACAGATTGGAGCCTGGTGTAGCCATCTGGTTCACCAGTCCTCAGTCAAATCATCCAACCCATGCTAGCATGGAAAGCGGATGTTAAACGACAATGATGATGATGATGATCTCAAACAACATAGAATTCATTCTAAAATCCTAAAGCTGTCTGGGTATCTGCCAATAATTTAAGAAAAGTCAAAGGTGACTCAGTGGGAGATTCTAATGTGGTAGACAGATGCTCCGGGCAAGAGTTTATATCTTTGTCTTTTGAAGGCGAGATAAGAGTTAACGTGTTGTAACACATTTAATCCTTAAGCCCAACAGGGATTATAAAATGAATATAAACAATATATAATAAATATTCTTCCTGTTTTAATACCACCTCTCTGTAGTTTGTGGCAAGCTTATTAACTATTTTGAGTGATCATGTTCTCAATCTTTATTCATGTCTCTGTCATACATATTTTATACAAGGTTTCAACCATGTTTTCACGTTCTTAAAGTTTAATTTTTAATCTAGGTGTAGGTATGGCAGTGTAGTAAGAAGCTTGCTTCCCAACCACATGGTTCTAGGTTCAGTCCCACTGCATGGCACCTTGGGTAAGTGTCTTCCACTATAGCCTCAGGCTGACCAAAGCTTTGTGAGTGGATTTGATAGATGGAAACTGAAAGAAGCCCATCATGTATATATCTGTCTTTGTGTCTGTGTTTGTCCCCCCTCCTCCCCCATCACCACTTGACAACTGTTGTTGGTGTGTTTATGTCCCCACAACTTAGCGGGATAGTATAAGTACAGGCTTTAAAAATAAATAAGTACTGGAGTCAATTCATTCGACCAAAAATTGAAGGCAGTGCCCCAGCATGGCTGCAGTCTAATGACTGAAACAAAAGATAAAAGACATGCATAACTGTATGACTAAACAGTTCATTTTCCAGCTATGTGTCTTTGGGCTTTTGTCTCCCTGTGTGACATCTCCAGTACCTTCAACTCTTTCCTCAGCTTAATTAATACTTTATGAGTGGGACATGGATTTGGAAACTGAAAGCTCATGTGTGTATTCATTTATAATTCTAAATCATCATCATTGCTTAACGTCTGCTTCCCATGCTAGCATGGGTTGGACGATTTGACTGAGGGCTGGCAAGCCAGATGGCTGCACCAGGCTCCAATCTGATCTGGCAGAGTTTCTACAGCTGGATGCCCTTCCCAACGCCAACCACTCCGAGAGTGTAATGGGTGTTCTTACGTGCCACCAGCACGAGGGCCAGTCACATGGTACTGACAACGGCCACACTCAAAAAGGTGTTTTTTACGTGCCACATGTCGGGAGCCAGTCCAGCGGCACTGGCAACGACCTCGCTTGAATGATTTTCTAACGTGCCACCAGCACAAGTGCTAGAAGGCAACGCTGGTAACGGTTACGCTCAAATGGTGCTATTTATTGGCCACTAACATGGAAGCCAGACAGCTGCTCTGGCAATGAACATGCTCGGACAGTGCTGTTAGTGCTCCACTGGCACAGGTGCCAGTCATCAAGTATGGTTCAATTACGATTTCACTTGCCCCAATGTTTAATAAACATACACTTAATCTTGCTGTGCAAACAGACTATGGCTAAAACAATGGGGGCTATCTCTACAGAATAATCGAACCTATGATGAACCAGCAATGTCCATACAAAACTAGACCAGCTTTTTTTGCAGTTTATTGTGTAGCAAGAGAATAATTTCAACTATTCATAAAAAATGCTACAAGTAACTTACTAATTTTACTGTCTTGTATTTCAGTATATTCATGGAAACATAAACACCCCACCACTCATAAAAAAAAACTAAAGTACCGATAATATGCTTACACATGTAATTCATTAGTAGTTATAAGCTACTGTCTCTTTCCCCCCTCCTTCTGTACAACAAATGAAGAAGACATTCCTGATAAACCAGCAATAACCAGTTGAAAGTAATCAAATCATTTTCCAGGACATTTAGCAAAGAAATCCCTGTCACTTATCCACAACAATGTCAATATTTTGTAAACATTCACATGTAATCTTATATATAATTTATCTACACACGTGCTGACTCATATGAATCATCATCATTGTTCAAAATTCACTTTTCCATGCTAGCATGAACCAGACAGAATTTGTTGGAGCAGATTTTCTATAGCTAGATACCTTTCCTGTCACTAACTCGTCTCTTGGGGTGTGTGAATGCGTGTGTGTACACACATACACACACTCATCACTAAGTGTGACTAAGGGTGCTGACGCACCTACATTGCTAGAAATAAGAGTTAAAATACTCTTAATGCTGTAGGAAGAGTGTAGATGCAAATGAAACTAGACATCTAGTCTGGGTATTTTGGAGTCGGCATGGAGCAGATGCTTCTCCTGTTAGCATGTATGCATCTGCACTCTTCCAACAGCATTAAGAACATTTTAACTTATTTCTAGCAATGTAGGGGCATCAGCAGCCTTAGTTACACTTAGTGACAATTGAATTTTTCCTTCATGGTATCACATTGTGCTTAGCTGCTTATATATATATATATATATAGATATATGTAATTGATGTATGTGACAACTGTTCATGCAAGGGCGGTCACCAATTGTAATCAATACCTGTTATGGTGGAATGTCAGGTAGGCTAATATCCCACATATCCCAGAAACAGCTGTAAGACTATCTTTCTCTTTATAAATGTCCTATAAATTCCACGCAGCCTTGGTTTTGTTGTCTCATTTTATTTAACATATATATATATATATATATGTTGTGAGCCCCATGCTGGTAGCATGTGAAAAGTACCATCTGAACGTAGCTGATGCCAGTGCCACTTTGACTAACTTCCGTGCCTGTGGCACATAAAAAGCACCATCTGATCATGGTCGCTTCCAGCTCATCTGGTCCCTGTGCCGGTGGCACGTAAATAGCACCCACTACACTCTCAGATTGGTTGGTGTTTGGAAGGACATCCAGTTGTAGAAACACTGCCAGATCAGATTGAGGCTTGGTGCAGCCTCCTGGCTTCCCAGACCCCAATCGAACCATCCAAGCCATGCCAGCATAGAAAACGGACATTAAACGATCATCATCATCATCATCATCATCGTTTAACGTCCGCTTTCCATGCTAGCATGGGTTGGACGATTTGACTGAGGACTGGTGAAAGCGGATGGCAACACCAGGCTCCAGTCTGATTTGGCAGAGTTTCTACAGCTGGATGCCCTTCCTAACGCCAACCACTCAGAGAGTGTAGTGGGTGCTTTTACGTGTCACCCGCACGAAAACGGCCACGCTCGAAATGGTGTCTTTTATGTGCCACCCGCACAAGCCAGTCCAGGGGCACTGGCAACGATCTCGCTCGAAAATCCTACAGGAGCCAGTCAGGCGGTACTGGCAACGGCCACGCTCAAAATGGTGCATCTCATGTGCCACCCGCACAAGAACCAGTCCAGGGGCACTGGCAACGATCTTACTTGGCTTGCCGGGTCTTCTCACGCACAGCCCATTTCCAAAGGTCTCGGTCCGTAGTCATCGCCTCGGTGAGGCCCAATGTACGAAGGTCTTGCCTCACCACCTCAGCCCAGGTCTTCCTGGGCCTACCTCTTCCACGGGTTCCCTCAACTGTTAGGGTGTGGCACTTTTTCACGCAGCTATCCTCCTCCATTCTCACCACATGTCCATACCAGCGCAATCGTCTCTCTTGCACGCCACAACTGATGCTTCTAATGTTCAGCTTTTCTCTCAAGATACTTACACTCTGACGGGTATTCACATTGACATTACACATCCAACGGAGCATACTGGCTTCATTCCTTGCGAGCTTACGTATGTCCTCAGCAGTTACAGCCCATGTTTCACTGCCATGTAGCATGGTTGTTCGTACGCATGCGTCATACAGTCTGCCTTTTACTCTGAGTGAGAGTCCCTTTGTCGCCAGCAGGGGTAAGAGCTCTCTAAACTTTGCCCAGGCTATTCTTATTCTAGCAGCTACACTTTCAGCGCACCCACCCCCACTACTAACTTGGTCGCCCAGATAGCGGAAGCTATCGACTACCTCTAGTTTTTCACCCTGGAATGAGATAGAAGTTGTTTCCTGTTTGTTTGCAGTCTTTATTGCACCTGAACATCTGCCACAAACAAAAACTAACTTGCTAGTTAACCTGCCTTTGATGTTGCTGCACCTCTTATGTGTCCATAGCTTGCACCGGGTACATCTTATAGAGTTACTACCTACTCCTTTTCTACATACTGAGCAGGGCCATCTACCTGAAGGGGTTTGTACTGCATAGCTGTGAGGTTAAGAAGTTTGCTTCCCAACTCCACGGTGTTGGGTTCAGATTATATAATCCATGAGAAGTATAATGAAACTTATAAATGCCAAAAAAAAAAAAAAGCAGCATACATAGAGATCTGATGAATACATTATCTTGCAGGGAATCTTTTTTAATCTTTGCAACATGGTGAATTATAGAACTCATTGTAATATTTCGAATATTTGCAATTTCTTCCTCCGTAAATAACCTGTAAAATAAATAAATAAATAAATAAATAAATAAGATAGATAGATAGATAGGTAGGTAGATAGGTAGGTAAATAGGCAAGTAGGTACATAGATAGGCAGAGAGATAAATAGGAATTCTCTTTACAAATAAAACTACTCTTGGATATAGAGCTAGAAAAAGTAAAATTTAAGAATTAACTACAATACAATCAGCTTCGTTGTAAATAGGTACTATAAGTGGTGCAACCCATAATTGTACGTTTGCAGTGGTGGGCTGATCTATATCGGATAAACTGCATCAGGGTTGATTTTTTTTTTTTCTTCAAAGGTTTAGTCAGAGAAAGAAAGGTTTCATTGATGCCCTTTTGTTGCAGGCCTTCAAGTCTGGCAAGAAACAAAGAAGTCATTCTCTGACAAGGGACTTGACTTAAATACTTGCAATGGAATGGCCTCCACTAAAGGTTTCCAATGGCTAGGTGGTGGTGTTAAACAATAATTGACAAAGTCTACAACTCAAAAACTGGTGCAGTTCATTCAACAAACTTTTATAATTTCCAATTGCCCCAACTTCACTCACAAAGCTTAGTTCATCTTGAAGCTACAATAGAAGACACTTTCCCAGGCGCAGGTCATAGTAAAGTGAACTTCTAAACCACACAGCCATGCCTGCTTGCTTGCTTTCCATAGAAATATTATGTAAAAACAAGCATCAGTGTTCCCATTGGTTTATTAGAATCAAATAACAGGATAGATCTGAGTTATTTCTCCCAATAAATGTATGCTTCCAGTAAGTAAATGCCACAAGTTAATTTGTCTCATCATTAATTAGTTGTTAGCTAACCTAACTACCAATTAAAAGATTATCTAGTCATATTAATGTTGTAGCTCATTGGTTCTTTGTAACAAATTAACTTTTGCAATTTAAAAAATCTTTTTTTTTTACCCATTTCGTATATTTTCAAACCAAAATCGATCTCCATCTCTCAATCGCAACAGTTGTTCTTTTGTCAGGGTTCTTATTAGCTCTCCTGGTCCATTTGCAGTAGTTTCCATCAGAGCTCCAGTAAATATATCAATGTTATCTAAAGATTTATGAACCGATTCCATCTTTTTTATCAGCTGAAAATAGATTATATAAATAAAGTATATAATATATGACAAACAAGGGAAATAATTCAAAGTTCAAAGACACAAAAAAGTCAATTCAATTGAAAGGTTTTGTATGTGTATTTGGTGTGCAAGATTCTTGATGTGGATACGTGTGTTAAAAGAAATACAATTAAACCTTGGGAGAGACATTATGCCGGTAATAAACACATGCACTGATTCAGTCCTTTATTAACTGTTGCTATCTCTAGTAATTTGTTTTCTAACATTTTAATTAAATATTTTTTGTACCTCAGTGAAGAATCACCAATTATTCATTTTAATCATTTTGTTACCATATTTCTGTTAACATATGCTCCTTTTGTTTCTAGTTTTAAAATAATGAAGAATTTTGTAAAATAATTTTCTAATTATTAAGCTGGGGTCTCAATTTGGAATAAAATTTTGATGGCAAATTATAATTTCGACCATTTTAAGACAGTAAAGTTTATCGTAGAACTTGGAGTGGTCTCAGGTAGGTGCCTCTATTTTCTGCAAGTTTATGCTACCAAAAAATCATAAGGATTATTAACCATTTTGTTTCTTTGCTATATTTTTGTCGAAATACACTGCCTTCGTTTCAGTTAATTTTAAATTTAACGAAGCTTTCGCAATATAGCTCTGTCATCAAGATGGAGTTTAGAACATAAGTTAACATGAAATTCTAATGGAAGGTTTTAGCTTGGAGATTTTGGGTGGATTAGCATCAAAAGGATTAAAATTCATCTTTTGGATTCCTATAACCAAATATATATTAGTAACAGGACAAAATATTGATTTTAAATTTTGACACAAAGTCAGCAATTCTAGGGGATGAGGTAAACCAATTACACTGGCCCCAGTGTTCAACTAGTATTTTACTGACCCCAAAAGGGATAAAAGACAAAAGGATAAAAGACAAAGTCAAACTCAGCAGAATTCAAATGCAGAACGCAAAGATGGACAAAATGTCACTAAGCACTTTGACCAGTGTGCCATTGATTCACCAGAATGACACCTTAACAGGGGAAAATATTAATCCTAGAAAATAATGAAATATCTTACCTCTGGATTAGAATTAGCTAATTCTGGGTTGATATCTTGCCAAGATTCAATTTTTTTCATGCCGAGTGCAGCTCTTGCAGTATTGTAATCAGGGAGTCCGTAATCACGACCTTTCATTATTATCTGGACAACTTTGTCTTGTAAATTGTAATATAAGGTGCCATGATTCCGCCCTAGAAGAATTACCATTAGCAAATTAATATTTTTTTTTTTTTCCTTTATATGAATAAATATCTTTGAAATAGCAAAGTTCTTAAGTTAATCAACATTTCAAGGGCTTGAGCTTATATTTTTTTTACCAGTCCCTGAGAGAAACTTGGAAGTTGATGCCAAAGGCATTTCTAATCTAGTGATAATCATCATCATCGTTTAACATCCGCTTTCCATGCTGGCATGGGTTGGACGGTTTGACTGAGGACTGGCAAGCCAGATGGCTGCACCAGACTCCAATCTGATCTGGCAGAGTTTCTACAGCTGGATGTCCTTATCATTAATACAGCAGCATCCTCAAAACTTTAATAACCACTTCATACAGAAGACCATGCAGTATCAAGAGCATTTG
Source organism: Octopus bimaculoides (assembly GCF_046866305.1). Lineage (NCBI taxonomy): Eukaryota > Metazoa > Mollusca > Cephalopoda > Octopoda > Octopodidae > Octopus > Octopus bimaculoides. The sequence goes on along the minus strand of NC_142933.1, from coordinate 117,059,027 downwards.
TCCCCCATTAATTTTAATAGGCCCCTCAAGTTCATGTGTATCAGCCAACAGCATCAGCATAGTTTAGTGAACTACTGCTTGACAATTAGTGTTGGTTTGTTTACATTCCCAAACTTAGTGGTTCTGTAAAGAGACCAATTACATGAGTATCATATTCAAAAATAATTACCGGGAGTGATTTGTTTGACTAAAACTTGCAAGTGCCCCAGCATGGCCACAGTCCAATGACCAAAACAATGAAATAGCAAAAAAAGTATTAAAAATATATATAAAATAAAACTTAAAATGCTCAAGGGACTTTTGGAATGCCCTTTTTAGAGAAATGAAAACTTTTCCTGAATTGTCTCAATAGACAGCAATTTCATAAACTGAAGAAGAATATTTAAGAATAACAAAAATACACATGAAACTTTCAGATAGAAAATTTTTCTCAAAAGAGAAAATGGTTTAGCCACTTCTGTAATAAAAGATTGAAGTTTGATATTTTAAGCATTTCTGAAATATTCACCTTTAAAATCATCCACAATGGTCATGTCGTCTGCTTCAGCTAGTTGAGAAGTCATACCATAAAGAAATTCTTGAAAAGAAGTCTCATACTCTTTTAGATAATCCTATTAGAATAAAAAGAAAAATAATAGAGTATCAGAATTCTAAAATTAAAATTTATACATATTTAGCTTCATGACCACAATCTTGGCTGTGAGGCTAAGGAGTTTGCTTTGCAACAATGTGATTTTAGGTTCAATACCACAGCATGGCACCTTGGATAAGTTGTCTGCTGAGTTACAGGTTGTCTGGAGCTTTGTAAGTGAAATTTAATAAGTGGAAACTGGAAAAATCTGTCAGTATGACCATTTTTGTTCTTGAGTGGTAGACTTTGTCCATCTCCCAGTTTGATGGTACACCACCCGATTCTTCAGTATACTAAGCAGAGGCTTCTCTGTTGCAAGCATTTAGACTTGATCTAAGTTTGTAGGTATAGAATGGCTGAATGGTATAGAATTGTAGTGTATGACTGGGCAACTTTTATTTTCTATAACCTAAATTCAACCAGATTCCAATTGAATTACCAAAAGGCACACCAAACATTTATTAGATATTACAATATAACAATCAACTTACTTGTCCTTTCCAAAATGTATTACAAAATCTCAATGGATGTCGGTAATTGCATGAAGAATCCCTATAAAAAGAAAATTAAATTTCAAAAAAAAAAAAATGAAATTTATTAAAATGCATTTATAAACCAAATTTTTTTTAGAAGAAGTGAAGAACAGGAACATAACCATGATATAATGTAAAATGAGCAGCATATTTGGATACTTTCTTTAAAATTCCCAAATATTGATCACAATTTTTTTCAAAGAGAAATTCATTTTGGAAGAATATTTTAAAACTAGGAACAGTCTATGGTAGAAGGTATGTTGCCCAGTGGTCAAATAACTGGGCTCTTGATCATAAAGCAGTAGGTTTGATTCTTGGTCAATGGAAATACATCTTCCCAAGCAAGGGACTTTATTTCCTCCAATCTAGTTGGCTGGTAAAATATTAGGATTAATAGAGCACTATCAACATCAAGTTAGTGTGACAATATTAATAAGTTATTAGTATGGCCAAAACCCTTTAGACATGAAGAGGGATACATTCCACAGTTGACTGATAAACCCTACATATTCCCCTTTTTTCACAGACTGTATTAGAGGTAACCTTGTATTATGGCATGGCTTAAATCAATATAATTAACACAAAATATTTGCAGCATAAAAATGCTGAATTTGAGTTGGATGCCAAGAAAGGTTTTGGCAGCAACAAGGTTAGATATAGCTCATGATCTTTGGATGATGAGTCTCACAAAGGCGATGAGAAATGATTGAGACTGTTGGTGATTTGCTGTGCTTCAGAAGACACATCAAGCTTTGTGAAATTGTAGTTGTGGCTAGTGCTGGTGACACATTAAAATAACCTGGTACCCTCTGGAGTGGTTGACATTAGGAAGGACATCCAGTGATAGAAACCAAGCCAAAACAGGACTGGAACTTGGTGCAGCTCTCTGGCTTACCAGTTCTAGCCAAACTATCTCACCCATGCCAGCAGGGAAAATGGATACTAAATGGAGATGTTTTAAGTGCAGATTAATATATATATGATATAGTAAATCAAAAGTAATTTTTAACCAAATGAAATTATATCTGTAATGAGAAACGAGTCATTTGAGTTAACGATAATTTTTATCAAGTAAAGCAAGAGAGATAACTTTCAAATTCAAATTGATTAAAAATTGTTTGGTGGTATGAAGTAGAGAGTGAATGTCTTACTTGGATTCAACAAACCTTAGAATAATTGTGAGAATAAGTATTTTTGAATGAAAAACATGCACTGATTCACCAATTTAAAATAATGAAATAGGAATGTATTAAGAACATAGCTAAGTGAAAGCTAACATATTCTATGTAGTGAATCAATATTCCAAGAATTCAAACACCCCAATTCTTTTCCACAACTTTTATCTATATAAATTCACAAAGTAATAAACCTAAGAATTATAAAATAAATTTTGTTAATACTGTATAATGTTTTGTACTTTTTATTTTTCAGAAATTTATTAAAAGAATCTCTAATTAAGCTCAAAGAAATTAAAAAATTTTCCTTTTATTAATTCTGCAATAACTAACAATAATTATATATTGGATTCAGTATTTACGTGACTGTAACTCATGAATAACCATAATTGATTAAGGAATAATGAACTTGAGTCAAACATGAAAAAAATGTTAGACGCTGTGCTGGCAACAGTTAATCCAGTTTCTTCAGATTCCAAACTGACTGGTTTCACAAAAACTTGACCTCCTAGAAATAGCTTCTATTTCAAACGATGACCAAAACAGCATGGTATATATTTTAGAATTATCAGTCATAATTATCAACATTATCATTATCACCACTATCATAATTATCAATGTGCTTAGCAACATTTCATCTATCTTTATGATCCGAGATCAAATTTAGCTGAAGTCAACTTTGCTTTTCATCCTTTCGGGGTCAATAAAATTAGTACCAGTGAAATACTGGGGTCGATGTCATCAACTGGTCCCCTCCCCACAAATTTCAGGCCTTGTGCCTTTAGTAGAAAAGGTTTATCATTACTACTTTGCCTTTCAGCAGTATTTTTTCTCATTCTTTATAATCTCAGTTTAAATACTGCTAAGGTTAACTTCACCTTTCATCCTTTCAGGGTTGATTAAATAAGTACCACTGAAGAACTAAGGTTGATGTAATCAACTGGCCCACTCCCACCCAAATATCAGGCCTTGTGCCTATAGTGGAAAGAATCATGATTAGTAGTAAAATAATTACCTGCGATAAATGACAGACGGCATTAATGTCAAATAGTAGTTCATGACAACAGCATCATAAATGGCAGCCAGACTGGGATCAACACTTGGTTTGTAACCTAAGAAAATGCAACACTGAAGCTTAATTATTCAGAAATACAATCCAAACAATATTCAACATTTAATTAGGGATCAACATTAACCCTGTAGTGTTTAAACTGGCTATATCCAGTCCAAATATTTTTTTCTGTTTTATGTTCAAACTCGCCACATCCAGCCTCTAACATCATTCTAAAAATAAACAATTGCTTCATCAAAATCTCAAAATCATGAGACAATGCATGATTAACTCAAAAGAATATGAATAAATAAGCATTACATGTGACTAAGTAATCCAAATGCTAAAGGGTTAAAAAGAAACAGAAATATTAGAAATAATTATATGATGAGGGAAAGGGAAAATGACAATGACAAATATTTTAATAATTTCAGTAAACATGGGAGATAACTCCATGTATGTTTAAGTTTTATAAGGCCTCAGCAAAGCATAAACTTCATTGTACTTTCCAACCAAAGTTATGATAAAATGGATATGTTCATTTTTAATAAACAAAGATTGATAAATTTTAGTGAAACCTTTAGTAAATGCAGAATGAAAACTAATATTTACACCCTGTCTTCACATGTTTTCTTCTTTCTCCAAAGCAATAATTCTATTAAGGATAATGTTTAAAGTATTGTGAAATCATTGCAATGTTTACAAAGATAAAGATTTTTCTGTCAAAACTGACAAGATTTCACATAAGATATTAAGCATTATTAACATTTAATGTGTTATTTGGAGAGGGATCAAATCAGAATGTATTTGATTTCATGTAATAATGATGATCTTTTCTATTATAGGCACAAGGCCTGAAATTTTGAGGGACAAGGCTAGTTGATTACACTGAGTCCCATGCTCAACTGGGACTTGTTTTATAAGCTGTTAAAGGGTGAAAGGCAAAGTCAACCATGGTGAAATTTGAATTCAGAACATGAAAAACTAAAAGAAATGCTACTAAGCATTTTGTCTGATGTTATAATAGTTCTTTCCACCTTAATAATGGTTTCAAATTTTTGCACAAGCCAACAGATTCATGTGGGGTGGGACTGGTTAGTCGATTATATAAACCTCAATAGTCAACTGATGCTTATTTTATCAACCCTGGAAGGATGAAAGACAAAGCTGACCTCAGTGTATTTGAACTCAAAATGTAAAGATGGACAAAATGCCAGTAAACATTTTGATTGGCATGCTAACAATTCTACCAACTTGCCCCCATTATAAGAAGGATAAGAATTTTGGCTCAATACCAGCAATCTGAGGTGAAATTTATGGATAACATTGATTTGACTGGTACCTCAGATTTTGTCCTTAATGGCTTATTCAAAACCATTAAGGGCAAAACCTATGATCCAATTCAAATTAATATATGTATATGTGTGTACATACATACATACATACATACATACATACACAAATATTTTTTTAATGATTATGTAGAAATAATTTCTTTTATATTTGGATAACAAGAATTTGTACTATTAATTTGCTCACAACTTGTATAAACAAATCTAATGGTGTTAGATTTGATTCAAACTTTTCCACAAATAGAACTCTTGAGACTTAGAATGCAAACCAAAATCTACTGTAGAAGAAAATACACTTACATATTATTTGAAATAGATTTTATGCCAAAAAAAAAATCTGAAGAAATCGATCATTCAAAATCAGCCATAACAGGCCCAAATATTCAGCCTGTTTTATATTCAAACCAGCCAGATCAGGCCTCTCACACCTACCCTAAAATATCATTCTAAAAATAAACAATTGCATCAATGAAATATCTAAGCAACAAGATAATGTAAGAGAAATTCAAAACAAAGTGAATAATTAAGCATTGCATATGCTTAATAATGTGAATAATTAAGTATTGTAATCTGAAAACTAAAGGGTTCAAGTGGTTCAAAAAATGTAAAACCTTACCTTGATAGGGTTCAACAGTTTCATTGAGGAATGTTGGTAGCCATTCATAAATTACAATGTTCTATAAAATAAATAGAACAATACAGATTCAAATTCTACATAAAATCTGTAGAGATAAGCTTAAAAGATCATATAATACTTAATGACAGGCATGGCTGTGTGGTTAACAAATTTGCTTCCCAGCCACACGGTTTTAGGTTCAGTCCCACTGTGTAGTATCTTGGATATGTGTCTTCTATAACAGTTTGGGGCTGACTGGAAACAGATGAAGCTATTCGTATGACAATGACACTCATTCACAGCTATCATGCAATGTCAAGATGAAACACACACACACAACAGGCTTCTTTTAGTTTCCATCTACCAAATCCACTCACAAGGCCTTGGTCAGCCCAGTGCTTAAGAAAAAGATACTTGCTCAAGATGCTATGCAGTGGTTAGAAAGCTTGGGAAGCAATCTTTATTCAACTGGCAACCACATGATTCACTCAATGTTTGCATACTGCTTATATAGGGCACTAAACCCCATCTTGTACACTAGATCACTTAAAAAAAAAACAGTTTAAAAGCAAGCATATTGTCATTATTTATAACTGTTCAAAACTTGCTGGATGCACATCTCACACAAACATTGATTAGAAGCAAGTTCATAAAAGGTAAAATATAGCATCAATACAAGTGTTTCGTCTGCCAACTAAAACTAAGCAGCTAATACTGCCACATGGCAGTACTGAATGAAACTGCATTAAATGAGCTAACCCTGAAATGCACAATATCACAAGACTCATACTAACTTTGTTTACATTCATTTTGAAGGAAGTGAAGGATAATGTAAGAAAAAGAACTCAAATCCCCTATTTTATTATTCCTTTCTTGCTCTGTAATAGAATCATTACAGGACTGGGTTTTTGACTTTGAAAATTTATGCACTAAAGCATCTTGTTGAAAATTTCTAAGATTATTGAATCATAGAAAAATGTTTTGTAATAACAAAGAAAATATAGATTTTTTTAAAACCTGTAATTTCATACCCAAGACATTAAAATTATTGAAATGTGGAATATAACCTACAAAATTTGGCAAACATGCGTAGTTGAGTGAAATATATTACTTCAAGAAGGTGATATTTATTCTTACTTTTATTTGTATGCCATATATTTTTAGATTTAAATTAATGAAAATACTGACATTTTTTATGAGAAAATGTTTACGAAAGCAAAAGAAAATTTTAATTTAACACTTTAACATTAAACTGGCTATATCTAGTCTGAATATTCTACCTGTTTTATGATCAAATTAACCAGATCCAGCCTCTCACACATACTCAGCAACATTATCTTAAAGATAAACAATCACATCCTCAAAATCCTGAAGTTTCAAGATAATGCACGATTGGTACAAAACAATGCAAATAAATAAGCATTGCAAGAGATAGTATAATTTAAATGCTAAATGGTTTAAGTGAATAATGTTTGATATTTACCTGCAATGAAGCAATTACCCAACTTCGAGCTTTGTAAAATAATTCATCAGCATTCATTTCAAAATGTACCTTTAATTCATCAACAAGGTGATTGTGCCACCGAAAGAACAGTACACTTAGTGTAATAAGAGCAGGATTTTCATGTGCATGGTGATTACCAAATTCTGAAATTTAATGATCAGTCAATCAGGTTATTAAGTGGTGATTGCAATTATAGTTTGGTTGAAGTTGCTTTAAAGAGAAGTTGCTTCTCTTTGATATGAATTAGAATTTTCACACTTATTACATTGTCAGTGCCATCTTGACTTTATTTTGCATACAAATGGTATCCCTGAGTTATTTCCCTTGATCTTTGCACACACACACACACACACACACACACACACACACACACACACACACACACACACACACACACACACACACACACACACACACACACACACACACACACACACACACACACACACACACACGCTTATGTTCTTTTACTTGTTTCAGCCATTTGACTGCAGCCATGCAGGAGCACCACCTTAAGTCAAGCAAATAAACCCCAGGACTTATTCTTTGTAAGCCTAGTACCTATTCTATAGGTCTCTTCTGCAAAACCACTAGGTTACGGGAATGTTAATGCACCAGCATACATACAACCCCTGTATGTATGTATATATATATATATCCAGGTAGAGTGAGTGGAGAAAGTAAAATCCAGGTGAGATATATTTCCAAAGTTAGCAGATCCTCTGAGGTTAAAATTACTCTACAAGGTGTACTCAGCAACCTAGTCATCAGGCCAATGATACCTTAATTATATGAAGGTTACATTATTGTTGAGGAATCACAAGTTAACTCTCCTAACATAATTTAAAATTTATTATTTTTCATGAACTTTCCTTTTTTATACCTACCACAGACTGCTCAAAGTTCACAAACTTCCTACACTCAGATCCCTGGATCTTACACACACACGCGCACACGCGCACACGCGCGCGCACACGCACACGCACACGCACACACGCACACACACACACACACACACATATAGCATCTCTTAAATTACTTTAATTATCAGTAATAATTTTATTTTAAAACAGACTAATGAATATAAAATCAAAATATTTTTATTAACTTACTCCAGTATTTTGATGCATCTGGGTAACCATGGGAATGAAAAACTGGAAATCTCCAGTTCCCAAGTCTCATCGTGTTGAAAGAAGGGAATTTGTGCCACAGGTCATCTGCATCCAATTTACCAGTTTTCCAATCTCGAAGAATATTAGCCGTCACTTCATTGTTCCCATAGATTGCACTGCCATCCAAAAAACTGGTTACTTGGTTTATCTGTAGTTATTGATTTTTATATATGAACTTTCAACTGAATTAAATTTTAATTTACTTGGAGTGGAAAATAATGTAAGATTAAATATATTTGAAGATTTTGAGGTAAATGACCAATGGTAGATTCAATTGGATAATAGAAAAATCAGCCAATTGGCCAAAGGTTCGTATGCTGTCCCCTTGCATTGACGGTCAAGATAATTTGCTTCTTGCATCACAGTTCACTCTATAGCTACAGGTGTATCCCAGTTATTTAAATTCACATATCGTATTGACCTCTTAGGACCTCACCAAAAAAAATTAAGTCAAATTCCTTCATTGAGAAGAAACTGAAGAAAAACAAATGCTCAGTTCAATACTAGTCTTGTGAATGGGCGAATAAGGAAGCCGCTATGTGGTGGTCTTGACTTATGAGAAACAGCTGACAAATCTCTCTCAAAACATAGTCTTATCTTCAAACTGGACATAATGGATAATCAAATGGACATGGCTTGAATACCTTTAATTAGGCTTGGGTTAACCAATGAGTAAAATATGCACACTCTTAGGCCACAGTTTTTTTTTTTTAATGCTGAATTTATAAAAGGGAAAATAGTGCAACTGAACTGGTTTTTTTAGAAAAAGTGTTGACAAATTTGCATTTCTTAAAAGTAAATTCGTTTATGTTGCTTACTTCAAATTAATATTATATACATTTAAAAATAGGTCATGTTTAATATAGTTGTGACATCAGGCCTGCAGGATGGCCTGGGAGGAAACTGAATTATTAATTTATCATTTAGCACTTTTGTTTTAATGTCTTTTCAAAAGTACCTTTGTTTGACTGTGTTTAGAGTATATATTGGTCGATCCAATGATCAAAAGCAACTTGAAGCAAAATAATTGGCTCGATGGATATTTGTTATTCATGAAACATTGAGCTATAATTTCAAACTGTAGCTTTCCTCTTGCAAGAAATAAGAATACACTAACAGGAATACAGGAAATAGACCAGCAGGAATACATGAAATTACAGTTGTGAGTCACAGATGCTATACTGGTGATACTCCTGTATATTTCCTAATTACTCATGTATATTTCCTAATGCTAAATAACTAAATAGCCCAAGCATTTTTCCAATGTACAAATGTTTGTGGCCATCAATCTATTGTGTTAAGGAATTAAAAGTACATGACATTGTTTGAAATCTATGTAAAAGGGTTTGAGCCCTTACCTGTTTCCTTGGGTTGTTTGGAGAAACCCCTGACTGCCTGTCATAATCAACACGTTCATAAGGGATAAAATGTCTACCACTACATTTGTCATCAAAGTCTTCGTCACATCTTGGAACTTTTACATTCAGAATTTCTACTGGACAGCCTGGTTCGTTAGTGTTGGAAACTTCTAAGGTAAGGAACTGTCCTGAATATTAAAAGCATATAAAATTACTTTTGAATGCACAAACATTCACAGTAAAAAATATTTTCAGGTCATCATTTAACATCTGGTTTACATGCTGGCAAGAGTTGGGCAGTTTAACAGGAACTGGCAGGCCAGGGGAAAGGGCCAAACTCTATTGTCTATTTTAGCATGGTTTCTACAGCTGGATGCCTTTCTTAATGCCAACCACTTTACAAAGAGTACTTAGTTTTTTTGTTTTTTTTTTCTTCTTCTTCATGGCACCTGCATGGTAGGGTTTCCAAGTAACTGGCAAGACAAAATTCCTTCAATTGGGGGAATTGTGCCAACAAAGCCCCAAATTTTTAGGAGAGATATTGCTGAATGAATTAATTCCAGTACTTAACTGGAAGGTTGACAAATGAAAGAAAAATTTCTGCCAAGACATTGCCTTTCGGGGGTGGGGGGTCAATCATGTTGACCGTACTTGTTTGGCGATTCTGACTACAAAAATTATGGAAAAATGTTTTGACATTTACTTATTTCTAAATGGATTATAATAACATATTCCTTGATTTACTGAAAGACTTGGCTTCAAATCCAAGAATAAACCCTAGCAGTTTCTTAGGGGATGGATGGATGGATAGATAGAGAGATAGATAGAGAGAGAGAGGTAATTCTTCCATTTGAGAACAGACAAACATTATATCAGTTAATTTTAAATAACATACAAGTTAATATTTACCAAAGTATGCAAACAGTGCAGTTTTATTTGTAGTAGACATTTTGCCAATCTTTCCCTGAAATAGCTCTCTGCTGATGTATCTTGCATTTGGCCTATTGGAACCAGATGGCAAGTATGTCTGGTCTTCATAATGGTTTGGTAGATTAAATGCCAATGGGCGAACTGAAGAGAAAAAAGATTGTACTTTATAGAAAGAGGCATTGCTATGTGGTTTAGGAGTTCACTTCACGAACACATGGTTTTGAATTCTGTCGCACTGCAGGCCATCTTGGACAAGTGTCTATTATAGTCCAGGGCTGACCAAAGCCTTGTGAGTATATTGGTGTAAAGACGCCTGTCATACATATGCATCACCATCATACAAGTAATGTTGTTCATTTCCATTCTTGCATGAAAAAGGAAGTCTGGTCATGGGGAAATATTAGCTTGCTTTGAAACAGGTAAGAGTTAGCAACATGAAAGGAATCAGGCTGTAGGAAACCTTCCTCAACTAATTCCATCTGACTTATGCAAGCATGGAAAGGTGAAAGTTAAAACACGATGAGGATTTAAACTAAGGAAAATATGAAAAATTTCCATGTCATTACCGTTTTGTAGTATTGCTGAAAACATAGTGAACATTATATTTATAATTGATTTGGAACTGGTTCCCGAAGTACATAATATACGGTTATATTTATTTATTTGTATAAAGGATTAATTATAGTAACATATAAATATTGGGTTGAAAACATTTTGGATTGAAAAAAGCCGAATGTTGCCTATGGGGCACAAAAGGGATTTTCGACCCAATATTTACATGCTATCATTTATAACTTTATGTGAGCTGGCAGTTCTATTAGCATGCCAGACGAAATGTTCATTGGCGTTTCGTCCATCTATGCGTTGAGCTCAAATTCTGCCAGGGTCGACTTTGTCTTTCATCCTTTCTGGGTCGATAAAATAAGCACCAGTCGAACACTGGGGTCAGTGTAATCGACTTAACCCCTCCTTCAACTTGTTGTCGTCCTTGTGCTGAAATTTGAAACGATTATTTATAACTTTATGTATTTTGAGGGAACCAATTCGAAAACAACAACAAAAAAAATTTTACCATGTTTCTTTGAAAGTTTGTGAATTCTCATCATCCAATATTGTAATTGCATTTTGATTTGTTACATGATCAAAATTATTCCTCATCAATACTTAAAAAGAAAAAAATGGTAACTTACAGGCGGCACCCAATGTTGGATTGGACTTGCTGTTATACCAACCATCAAATCTTTGATGTTGAATGCCTTTCTTGGTGGTGTTGAATGTAAGTGATGCTGCTGAAAGATTAAAGGGAGATAAAGTACAATCACACAAATGTATACAGTAATTTCACTTCGTTTCATAAGGTATTCAAGAGAAGAAACAATGAACTGAAAATGCAAAGTACATTGATATAAACATTATGGTTTGGATGTGAAGGTGGATGGCTCAGTTGATAGAGCGCCAGGCTCACAATCATGAGGTAGCGACTTCGATTTTTGGACTGGGTGTTGTGTTTTTGAGCAAAGCACTTTATTTCACGTTGCTCCAGTTCACTCAGCTGTCGAAATGAGTTGTGATGTCACTGATGCCAAACTGTATCGGCCCCTTCGCCTTTCCCTTGGATAACATCGATGGCGTGGAGAGGGGAGGTTGGTATGCACGGGCGACTGCTGGTCTTCCATAAACAACCTTGCTCGGACTTGTGCCTCGGAGGGTAACTTTCTAGGTGCAATCTCGTGGTCATTCATGACCGAAGGGGTCCTTTACCCTTATGGTTTGGATAATTTCAACTGATTGGAGTTTTCTTAATCATAGTATTACATATGTGAGATTCTAATTACTATGCAGAATGTTCCCACAAATATCACCCATCGGCCATTATGATATTCATTATGATATGCGTATCACCCATTATGATATTCATAATGAAGGTCATAACATTCTATTTTTAAAAAAATAGAGAGAGAGAGAGAGAGAGAAAGAGAGAGGAGAGAGAGAGAGAGGAGAGAGAGAGAGAGGAGAGAGAGAGAGGAGAGAGAGAGAGTGGAGAGAGAGAGGGAGAGAGACAGGGAGAGAGTGGAGAGAGGGACGGGCAGAGAGATAATCAGCGAGGTAGACAAAGATGCAGGGAGGAAGACAGAGAGGCAGATCACTATTAACCTTGCAAACTGTATGTAACTTGTTTTACGTGGAGGCCTAAAGAAATCAAAGCATGCCCTTTTCTTTTATTACCAGAATTTAATCTTCAACTGATCACTGCCATTTTCTTGGAAAAATTTGTTGAATAGATCCAAAATGTTTTCTCCCTCTCATTCCATCTAAAACTATATATACTACTTCTCACCTTATCTATCCTAAACTTAAAACGGAAACGATTATTTGACTATATTACATAATTGCTAACTTTTGGCTCTCTACGGATGAAGCACAAAGCGAAGAAACAGATTGTCTATAAATATAGAACAACTATAAATTATCAAATATACGAATAGCATAACATTTTGAGTTACATGAAGTATATGAAAAGTTTTTCTCTCTCGCACACAAAAAAGGAATAATCAATCACCCAACAGTTTTCATGAGAAATAATACAAAACAGAGACCACAATGAGATGCCTTCAGAAGAAGCACAATGCTGGTTGTATACGAACAGAGAAAGATTGTTCCAAATCTAAACGAGCAGTCCATGTGTTGTGTACAATGATCGTCTTTTAACCCTTGAAAATAGCTAATACTAAGAAAATGGCCAAGGACAAAGATTACAGTAACATCTGAATTTAATTCTATATTGTTTCCTATTCATATTCCAGAATTATGCTAAAAGCTTTATTATCAGTGCATTTTATTTCTATACATCACTATGATAATCATGAAGACGTATAACATATTGATTAGTATGTTGAATTGCCGATATTAAGGTCGTGGATTAAGTTTCATGGCCAGGTGGTACCTTGCATCTTTGAAAAAAGCACTTCTTTTTATGTTAATTCAGTCCACTCTGCTGAGAATAAGTACGAGCAGCAGCTTGTGAGGGGTAACAGAGGAAGTCACTCGAAGTGTAACATGTTTAGGGACCTTGTCATGTACTTAAGATCTTTGAAATTAAAAGGGTAAGAACAGAATATAGAATAAGCACTATTCTTATATTTGCAGGTTTTACTCCTTGTGAAAATTTAAAGAATATATACTTCTAAGGGCGCTAACCCCAAAAGAGATCCTGTGCACAGCGAACTGACGTCCTATAAAAATGGTGTAGGTATGGTTGTAATCTCCACTGCTTAATGCCTCAGAAACCAAGGTAAGCTCCGGTTCCATGAGGATAAAGGCTCGAGACAAAAATACGTTGGTAAATATTTCATTAAAAAAAGATTTAAGTCAATACCACCAAATCTGATATTAATCCAGTCGATCAATTTTGTTGTGTTTTATGCTTGTTGAGTAAGCTACCTGTTATCTACAAGGGATTACGTACTTATTTAATGTTCACAAGTTAAATATTGAGAGTAAAACTGGAAGTTTCACTCCTTCGAGATAACACTTGCTTAGATACAATCTCTGAAGAAAATATACAATTATTCAAGAACAAATATGTTTACAACGACCATTTCATATTAGATGAGCGAATGGAAAAGAATTTACATTTCCGGCTTGAAACGGTTGTAGGAAATGTTTCTAAAAACTTCTGTTATAATCCAGGTATTGCCTAACTTAATTAAGTGGTTTAGATATTGTTGAAGATGGAATAACAAGTAAAGAAGGAGGAAATATTTTCAACAAGGTTTTTAGTAACTTCATAACATACACGATCTCCAATGTTTTGTGTATTTTTCTAAATGGAAAAAAATGAAGTATTGTCACCTCGCTCCTTAAAACTTGTGTGCCCTACTCGATGGCCAACACGAGTTTCTGCAGTCAAAGCTATTCTTGAAAATTATTCAGATGTCCTCATTTCTTTACAAGAGGCAACAAATGAGTTTGGCACCAACATTGCATCCAGAGCTAATGGTAGTCTCACGTATCTCTCTACGGGCAAATGCGTTCTTGGATACTCTGCGAAATGCGACCAGAAGTCCGTCGTATGTTTCCAAATGTTGAGCGATTGCTCAGGATACTTGAAAAAGATTAGTTGTGAATAAGTTGGGAAATTATTTATTGACAGCAATGGTGCAAGATATAACACATTTGGAAAGTTCTCAAAGACAAATTTACTTCATATTTTTTTATTCAAACGTCTGTTTTATTTTTTGTTTATTCGATATAATAAATTCTTTTTAAGCTTATTTTTTTTTATATCTGAACTTCATTTGAATATGAAATTTAATTAGCGTAAAACTTTACGTATGTGATAGGGTCCTGGAAAGGCACCATAAGCAATACTAACATGCTCCTCTAAGAATCAAATGTTGGTTTGCCCCCCCTCGCATTTTTAAGGCAAAGAGGCCCCTATAACTGATCGTTAAAAATATTCCAGACACGTATTTTATTTCAGCAAAGATATTTAATATGTCCAGCATCACTATAAGGAATCTTGGGGGTATACCTCGAGTTTTAGATAAACGGTTTTGATAAAAGAGGTTATCACGGTTACTGGTTTCATTATCCTTCGTCCGATTTCACTTAATCCCGCTGTTATAGTGGTAAAAAAATGTTTTGCTGTACATGGACAAAATTGCAAGCAAAAGTAAAGAAAAAAAGGAAAACTGATTAGTTCAAGTAGAGCTCAGAACACAGCTTTTGTATTTTGGATTAAGTTACATCAACCCTAATACTTGACTGGTACTTTATTTTATCGACCCCGTAAGGATGAAAAGCAAAGTTAACCTGAGCAGAACTGGAACTCGGAACGTAAAGGCGGACGAAGTGCCGCTAAGCATTTGTTCGGCACGCAATAATAATTCCACGATAAGCACAAGACCTGAAATTTTTCAGGGACGGAACCTAGTCAATTATATCGAATACTGGTATTCATCTGGTACTTATTTCAAAGACCCGAAAGGATAAATAGCAAAGTCGACCTCGGTAGTATTTGAATTCAGCTGTTAATAATAGCTTACAATACAACAGGTTAAAAAACCTATAGAGCGAAAAAAAAAATAGCGAAAGCTGCGTAGGGAACTCGAACCACGAATCTTCTGTATTTCAGACTGATGTTTTACCAATTAAACTAAAATAATCTTTCAACCATCTAAATTAGTCGCTTTAATCTCCTAACTGAGGTTATTTATTTAACTCAAGATTCTACCGTTTCAACAACTTTCCCATCAGTTTTTGCTACTCAATATTGTTTACTAAAGTTCACAGCTTTTATTATCTTTTAGCCTGAAAGGTAAGGCAATGCCCATGGCCAGTCACCTTGCGAAGACTGGTGAGAGGTAGAAGGGGAAGTTATTTTCGCATCAGAGATCTGACTCAATGCTTTGGACAAAGTCGATTCTAATAAAAGGAATCCCAAGTACCAAGTGGTGTCGTTAAACCGAGCGACGGATTAGGTCTACCACCCAATTAGGCGATTTGAACAGAAAATGCAAAGAAATGAAGCACATACCGCAAGCATCCGCTCAACTGATACTTATTTTGACCCTGGAAGAATGAAAAGCAAAGTCAACCACGGCGGAATTTGAACCCAGAACGTTAAGACGCTACGCACTTTGTCCGGCGTGCTAACGATTCTGCAAGCTCGCCAAACAAAATTCTACCAAATGATTTAGCCAAAAATTTGCTTAATACATTTAATAAAGGGCAACTGCTCACAAGGCTTTAGAGATTTTGTAAAGAAATCTATTGCTAGATTGAAATTTAGCAGCATTTGGAGTTCAGTCCCACTGGGCGGCAACTTTGACAAGTGTCTTCTACTCTCACCCCATGCCGACCAAATCCTTATGAGTGGATTTAGTAGACGGAAGCTAGTCTCTCTCTCTCTCTCTTTCTCACACACACACACACACACACACACACACACACACACACACACACACACACACACAGTGTATATTCTCTTTTACTCATTTACTAGTTTCAGTCATTTGACTGCGGCCATACTGGAGCACCGCCTTTAGTCGAGCAAATCGACCCTAGGACTTATTCTTTGGAAGCTTAGAACTTATTCTATCGGTCTCTTTTTGCCGAACCGCTAAGTTACGGGGACGTAAACACACCAGCATCGGTTGTCAAGCGATGGTGGGGGGGGGGACAAACACAGACACACATATATACATATACACGACAGGCTTCTTTCAGTTTCCGTCTACCAAATCCACTCACAAGGCTTTGGTCGGCCCGAGGCTATAGTAGAAGACACTTGCCCAAGGTGCCACGCAGTGGGACTGAACCCGGAACCATGTGGTTGGTAAGCAAGCTACTTACCACACAGCCACTCCTGCGCATATATATATATATATATATATATATATATATATATATACCGGAGTAAGTATATATATACCGGAGTATAGCCTTGGTCGGCCCAAGGCTATAGTTGAAGATACTTGCCCGAGGTGCCACTGAACCCAGAACCATGTAGTTGGGAAGCAAGCTTCTTACCACACAGCCATGCCCGCAGCTATATTTTTTTTTCAGTATGCTTTGACCGTTTAACGCAGACACGTATTTTTTCTCCGTCTTTTCCTTCTCATCTATCCTTTCTATAAAAGGAGCGTAGGCTCGAAACGTTAAACTTCTTCCAGTTTTCCTGAGCGTCAATCTAATACACCCTCTTCGTTGATCCTTCATCTCGTCTTTATGTTTACTGTATTTTTTAATGGATATATATCTCAAATTAAAAGACGTTAGCTGACTCCTTAAATGTGATTGGTTGATAAAGGGTTGAACATTTTCTAAGTGATTTGGCGAAAAAGGTAATATTGGGGCAAGACTATCTGTGCGGTCTTAAAGACACTTTGCAACCACGTGATTTCGGGCGCAGTACCACTGCGTGGCGCCTTGGGCAAGTGTCTTCTCTCACCACCGGCCAACGAATGCACTGTGAATCAATTTGGTAGATGGAAACTACTCTGACCATCTATATTGAACTATTCCCACCAATTAGTTCATATTTTTAAATGAGAAAAGTTTACGTAACTGATGCATTTCCTATTACATATCATGAAGACACGTATTAAGTGATTTCAAAATATCACTGTCCGGTTCGACTTCGTTATTACATACATACATACATGTCCAATCTCCTCACCGCTTGACAACTGGTGTTTTTGTTTACATCCCTGTAACTTAACGGTTCGACAGACACCGATAGAATACCAGGTTATTTTCTTTTTTAAATCAATATAGGCTTCGACTTTTTCTATTAAGCCCTTTGAAGCGGAACCCCCGGAATCCCAGTACGGCCGCGGTCCAATGACTTAAACCAGAAAAAAAAAAAAAGAAATGGGGTAAACCTATATTTTTTAGGCGGTCGGACAGCTCATCCGGAAAGTGGGTGGTCCATGGGAGTTGAAAAGATTGGTGGTCCATGGGAGATGAACAAATTGCAAAGCTTAATAAAGTGAATATGATTTTAACCATTTTAAACTTTTACAACGCATGACGAAGACAGAAATATTTCGTTTTCATTTCATTGCTAAAGAATGGCCGCATGAAAATATTTCTCAAATAATTTGGTGTTTGTGTGCGGAGGGTAGGGGCTAGTAATTGTCAATTTGAGAACCAGGGCGTTAAACCACCAACACCCCTTGA
Organism: Octopus bimaculoides; assembly: GCF_046866305.1. Classification (NCBI taxonomy): domain Eukaryota; kingdom Metazoa; phylum Mollusca; class Cephalopoda; order Octopoda; family Octopodidae; genus Octopus; species Octopus bimaculoides. The sequence goes on along the minus strand of NC_142933.1, from coordinate 117,041,019 downwards.
CAAATAAAGATAGATATCTTTTACTTGTTTGTGAGAACAAACACAGAAACACACCCACGTCTTAAATTTGTTTATGGTAACGTTTTGAATATGCAAATAAAGTTCCTATTCCATTGTACCGGCCACTGTCTATGATGTTGACTAGTGAGCCAGTTTTTCGGGGTTGCATCAAGTTATACCGATATAATATAGGATAAATATAATAATAATCCTAGGATAGAATTTATAAATATTTACTGCATCGCTACGTGCGTTTCCACAAATCATGACTTTTAAGATCAGAGTCCGTATTCCTGGAATGGTTACAGTATAGTCCGTAGTGTCCTTGGGCATCCAATTGAACATCATCATTGATTTATTTCTTCAGACGATATAACAGTGGTTCCTCTCTCTCTGGTTCATCCACGAATGTTATGTCGACTAACCGGATGTCCAAGGATACTACGGAATACGCTGTAATCAGCTCAAGAATACGGACTGGGATCTTAAGTCATGTGATTTGTGGAAACGCACGTAGCGATGTATTAAATGTTTATAAATTCCATCCCGGGATTATTATTTTTTTTTTTCGTATGTGTATTTCGTGTGCAAGATTCTTGATGTGGATACGTGTGTTGAAAGAAATACAATTAAACCTTGGGAGAGGCATAATGCCTCTCCCAAGGTTTAATTGTATTATTATTATTATCATTATTATTATATAGAAAGGATTGAGGTAACTCCTCCTGAAGATATAGAGTCAAAATTAAAAGAAGAGTGCCATTTGCTATCTCGTGAACAATATTTCGACATCTTGCGTGTCTTCCACTGGTTCAAAAAATAAATTTGTCAATCTACTTCATTTTCGTTTGTATAGAAAGGATTGAGGTAACTCCTCCTGAAGATATAGAGTCAAAATTAAAAGAAGAGTGCCATTTGCTATCTCGTGAACAATATTTCGACATCTTGCGTGTCTTCCACTGGTTCAAAAAATAAATTTGTCAATCTACTTCATTTTCGTTTATATAGAAAGGATTGAGGTAACTCCTCCTGAGTTACCTCAAGTACTGGAGGGAAAGACGCTTTTGAAAATTAACGCAAGATGTCGAAATATTGTTCACGAGATAGCAAATGGCACTCTTCTTTTAATTTTGACTCTATATCTTCAGGAGGAGTTACCTCAATCCTTTCTATATAAACGAAAATGAAGTCGATTGACAAATTTATTTTTTGAACCAGTGGAAGACACGCAAGATGTCGAAATATTGTTCACGAGATAGCAAATGGCACTCTTCTTTTATTATTATTATTACTATTATTATATTATATATGGCGGGATTTGACACAGTTTCCGCTTATATTCACAAGATTCACTCAGAGTATTCGTCAATCCGGAATTATAGTAGAAGACACTTGCTCTGCAGCGCAGTGAAACTGAACTTGAAACCATGTGGTTGCAGACGAGTTTCTTGACTACGAAGCGTTGCCTGCGCCTAAATAAATAAAAAGGTAGATAGGCAGGCATTGACAGCCAGACAGACATAAATAAATAAACAGATAAATACACAGACAAATAAATATAACCTTAATCAACACATGTAGCAGCCAAGCCTACGCGGTTACACACTGCTGGGCTTCTTATATGTCACCGATTAATGACAGATCCGTGACGTGGTAAAGTTTCTCAAGTACTGGAGGGAAAGACGCTTTTGGTCTCCACCCCACTTCAATTAACAGATATGATAAGCCAGAAGAAAGTGTGCACTCCTTTCAAACCCGAGTCCTTGCCTCCCCTCATCCCACTCTTGCTATCCTGTGATGAGTCGAGTCTCCTGGTGAAGCTACCCGGGTATAATCAGCAACTAAACCTCCCTCAAATCACGTTCCCACTACTTTAGAAAAGGACAAATTAGATAAGTGGTCTGGGCTTCCTTGTACATGATTATAAAATGAGATGGTCACGGCTGGAATGCCTTTCATCATATTTCTGCATGGTTAGCGCTGACCTGAGGCGAAACAAGAACATTTTTTGATGTAACATCAAATCCCTTAATGTTTTCTATCCCTTGAATGCGGCCATGCTGGGACATCACATTCAGGAATTGATCATAGTGACCCAGGGGCGGACTGAGAGTATTAAGGGCCCTCGGGCATAACTGTTTACCGGGCCCCTTAGCATTGATTTAGAGTTTACAGTTAGTGCTGGCCCCTCCCAGCTCCGGGCCCTTGGGCAGTGTCCGATTGACCGACGGCTCAGACCGCCCCTGTAGTGACCCTAGTAATTTCAGTCAGCTACTTAGGATCTTTTTTAAAACGGGAGCCACATTTTTCATTAACGAAACACTTTGAAACTTGGAACACTGGTAGAATGTGTCATATAAAACATCTTTTTCTCTTAGTCTTCTTAAAAAAAAAAAAAGAAATCCCTAAGTTATTCCATGTTAAAGTTGTCGTATTTCTGTAATTTCAACCAATCACTGATGTCCATTCAGCCGATATACATTAAGTGCCGACTACATAAACAAACGATTCTGAAACAATTCTATCGGTGATAGGGTTAGGGTAAAATAGAAAATTTAAAAAGAAAAAAGCAAATAAAACGAAGAAAAAAAAAAGAAAATGAAAAAAGCAAATTTAAAATGAAAAAGCAAATAAAACGAAGCTATGGCTTAATCAGCCAAAGGAGTAAATATAAACAACTGAATACTTGTCAGTGATTGGTTGAAATTATCGAAATAAGACAATTTTTTACATGAAATAAATTCGAATACAAAAATATTTTTCTGTTCTATAACACAAAATAGATAAGTATACGAAGTTTGAAAGTCTTTCGGTACCAAAAACACTACGTAAAACATTAATGAAAAATGTGGCCCCCGTTTTAAAAAAGATCCGCTACTTATTTTATCGATCTCTACTTGCCAAACTGCTATTTTACAGGAAATAAAAAGGGACATAGCATAAACGAAGTAAATTGGCCGAGTTGTCAGCGCGTCAGAAAAAAGGATCTGCTTATTTGTTCTGGATTTTTATTTTCAGGGTTTATTTCCTGTCGAGATCAACTTTACCTTTCATTCTTTCGAATCGATAAAAAAAAAAAAAATACAAGAATTGGCAATACTCTAAGAATAACGGGCCGGATGCCTTACAGTATTTGTTCCTAAACTTTACGTTCCGAGTTCAAATTCAGCTATGGCCTAGTTAGATCGGTAGACCTAACTCTTTATTCGATGTAACACCACTGCCACCACCTAGGGTGCAATTAGCGGAGTCCACTCTGTTGCCAGGTTTCCGCTTTCAGAATATTTTCTTCCTGCTCTCCCACAAGTCACGGAAACTCATGGGCAGTACCTTTCCTCCTGACAAAAGATTTTAAAAGATTTAAGCGTAAATCTCTCACACACACACGACAGGCTTCTCTAGACCAGCTGTCCCCATCCTCTTTTTCGCACCGCTGACCGGTTTCATGCAAGAGAATTTTTCCATGGATTGGGGGATCGCGCGCTTAACAAAAAACACAAACTGTATAATATATAATTTGTAATTATTACATATTTAATACATATATAATGCAAAAACACGCTGCAGACCGAAAGAAATAAACTTTTAAAATTTATCTTTTCCGTGCGGCACGGTACCAAATGATCCACAACACGATGGTTGGAAACCCCTACCCTAACCATAACAGGAGAAACCGTAGTTACGGAAAACACTGGATATGACAATTGAACCGGCAAACCATGGGGTTATCAAGCGAACTTCTTAATCACCGTACTACGCCAGCAACTATGTATAGGTTTTGAGAAAAAATACTCCATTCTAAATTGATATTAATATTGTTTACATATTGTAAATAAATCTCCGTCGGTTTCGACGCGGAGTGTCCTAAAAGGTCCTAATCTCGGAAAGGCCTAATCTCTGTAATCCTGTGCAAATAGCAGAGGATTCCACAGACACTCGTACCCTTGTAATTATCAGGCAGAATCAACATGACCTTTTGATAACAGTTTCCGTCTACCCAGTTCTTCCCAAAAGGCTTGTGCCGATAAGAAGCCCCGATTAAAAAAAAAAAAAAAGAAAAAAAAAGAAAGAAAAAGCAAATTTGTCGATGATGTCATGCAGCGCGATCGAACCAGAGACCTCATAATTGTGAAATGAAGTTAACCATTTGGTCATTCTTTGTTCACTTGAAATTACACAAAGGCCAAACATTGACAACTGGAGTAGATTGTTATTTGATTCCAAGAGAAATTTGGTAAGGCAGAACAAAGCAACACTTGGATCCTGGAAGTAGAAGCGCTCTTCAGAATTCAAGGGAAATATTTGAAAAGGGGAGGTATTTCCAAGTCCATTGTGGCTCTCCGGGGCGCCGGAAGAGATACTGGCTGAACGTCCCTCTCGGAGTGTGCGTGAAATTTGAAAGTAGCTGTCACACGACGTTCTATACCAGTGGTTCCCAACCTTTTCACAGTGGTTCCTAACCAGTTTTATTTAAACGAGTTTTCCCCATGGATCCCATTTAATATGCTTATCCTTATCTATATATATATATATATACACACACACACACGAAATTTTGAATTTAGTTCATAGACCCCCAGTACTACCTTTGCGGATCCCAGGTTGGGAACCACTGTTCTATACTCATGCGAAAGGTATGGGAGAGGGGAGATAAGCTTAGTGGGGATGCAAAAGAAGGTCCAACTCCGGATATTCAAAAAGTTTTCATTGCCCCACCAAAATTTTGGAAGATACGCATGAGGGGGTGTAAACGTATGAACGAAAAAATAACTTTTGGATTTTTTTTTTATCCAGAATCTTAATTTCTGTTGTATGAAACGCAAATATAAATTCTTTTTATCTTTCCCACGAAGTAGAGTACAATGAAGAACAGGTATTCCAAAATCTACCTATACATATGTCAAAGCCAGGTAGGTATTTAAAACATAAAATTTAAGGTTATCCTTACAATAATAACAATAATAGTGGAGATAATCCTTTCTACTATAGGCACAAGGCCTGAAATTTGTGGGGAGGGGACTAGTCGATTACATCGACTCCAGTGCTTCACTGGTACTCAATTTATCGAACCCGATAGGGGAAAAGGCAAAGTCGCCTCGGCGGAATTTGAACTCAGAATGTAGCGACGGGTGAAATGCCACTAAGCATTTCGTCCAGCGTGCTAACGATTCTGCCAGCTCGCCGCCTTATAATAGTGGAGATAAGAAAGAAAAAAAGATGAAAACACGCAAACCAACACACAATATTGGCACGCACAGAAATACCGGCACCACCACCAGAGACAATCAAAGAGACAGTAACCAGAGAAATGATAGGATAGAAAATAATGCAACTAGCATAAATGACATTAACCCACTTTGTGCTTTATTTTTCAGTCCTTGCGCTAAGTCGTCCGATACGAGTCGCATTTAATAAAATTTAACTTAATTAAAAAAAGAAAATAATTGTACGGTTACAAAAAAGTCTCAACATTCATAACATTTGTTATAATAATAATTCGAGTGATTATAATAATTAACATTAAAGTAATTTACTAAAAGTTCAGAAGCCAGGTAAATAAAACTAGGATCGGTAAATAAAACTAGGATTCGATATATGAAATAAAAATTTAAACACTTAAACAATCTCGATCTAATTAACGTTTTGTGTTTATGAAACCCGATATTGTGTGTGTGTGTGTTTATTGATTCTAAGGTGATAGTAAAAATAGAATGCGGCAATGCACTTACATTCGTTCAAAATAATATTGCAAACTCTTAATTAGAAAGGCTTTCTGTAATAAAACCCGCGTAAAACACGTAAAAAAAATTATTAAAAAAAAGCGAACGGTAACACCTTTGAAATGATAAAAGCCAGCAAAAACGTAAAGAAAGAGAAAAAACAGAGATTTGAGAGATATATGAATAGTTAAAACAGAATTAAGTGTCCTGGCTTACCTGTACAGGCTGTTGTTAGCAGTGATAAGCAGAGGACTGTCGCAAGACATGTCATGCTGGTTAGAGAGAATACAACCAGCTAAAGCAGCAGACGTTTTTCCTCCAGGCTTTCCTTGTCTGTATGGGTATTTGTGTTTGTTTTTCCTCTTATTTGTTTTCGTCGTAGATAATTTTGAACTTTTCGTTGTCAACCGGAAGCTTTAGAAGGGTGGAACAAAAAGAATATAGAAATTATTAAAGTTTTTTTATCCAGCTGTTTCTCTCACGTTAGTTCATGTTTTAAAATGATTCGTCAAATCGAAACTTTTAAACTCACGTGTAACTTCCCTCAAATAATGTCATTATTTTTTTTAATATCGCAACCAAGAGTAGTAGAGTATTTTCGACAGTTGCAGCAATTCGTAACAA